>NC_091159.1:19187649-19257649 GCF_040958095.1 Procambarus clarkii
GACTTAAGGCCATGTGTGGTGCAGACTGCAGAAATTATCATCGCCTCATTGTGTCCAAGTGTAAACTTTGCATCCTGCCCTCGAGAAGACTTCAAAATCAGAAAACTGTAAAAGGACTCAATTTCAAGAAGCTGAAGAACATCGAATTTCCTGAAGGAGTCTTCAACGACCTAAAAGGCAGGATGCTAGACACACAGGATGATCTGATCATCCTAGGATGCTAGGGGCCTGACAGGTGAGTGGACAGCGCATTCGGATTCGTAGTCCTGAGGTTCCGGGTTCAATTCCCGGTGGAGGCGGAAACAAATGGGCAGTTTCTTTCAGCCTGATGCCCCTGTTACCTAGCAGTAAATAGATACCTGGGAGTTAGACAGCTGCTACGGGCTGCTTCCTGGGGGTGTGTAACAAAAAAGAGGCCTGGTCGAGGATCGGGCCGCGGGGACACTAAGCCCCTAAATCATCTCAAGATAACCTCAAGATAAGATAACCACCCCAGAATAGCCAGGACAGCATCGAGGTGAGATGGGCAGCCTTCAGAGATTCAGTCTCATTCAGTCTATGGCCCTTGAGCATCTCAGACTAGCAACCCGCAGAAACCAGGACTGGTTCGACTAAAACGATGAGGAGATACAGGTATTGCTGTAAAAAAATATCACCTGTTCCGCGCACAGCAGAATGACCCTACATCACAAGGAAAGAAAGATGCCTTTGCCAGTCCCCAAAGAATGGTGGAAAGGAAACCGAGACGCAGGATGCATGCACACAGAAATCATAATAGCGTAATATATCAAATGAACAAATCCACAAGGACCATGATGAAGGTTCGAACCTACGTCCATGCTGATCCCAAAAGTGCCTTAATCGAGTACGTTGGTGTAGAAATACACCAAGTATTTCTATGATGCTCTGAAAGCGTCATATGGACCACTGCCCTCTGGCTCTGCTTCCATTCTCAGTGCAAATGAGACTCAACTGCTGACAAAGAAGAAGCATATCTTGAACAGATGGGTTGAACACTTTGATCAGGTCCTAAACCACTCTCCCTCAATCAACGATGAGGCCATTGCTCGCCTACCTCAAGTGGAGATAAACCAGGACCTTGATAAACCTCCCACAGAAGACGTCTGGGAAGCCATCAAGCAGCTTTTCTGTGGCAAAGCGCCAGGATCAGATGTAATCCCTTGTTGAAGTGTTGAAAACAGGAGACCCAGCCATGATGCAGAAACTGACCAAGCTCTTCCAGTCCATGTGGAATGAAGGAGAGGTCCCACAACAGTAAAAAAAATGTCAGCATAGTTCACATCTAAAAGAGGAAAGGCAACCAAATGTCAAGCGATAATCATTGAGGTATTTCACTTCTGTCCACTGCAGCCTCTTTCAACACCTGTGAGCAGGGTCTCCTCCCAGAAAGCCAATGCGGCTTCCGCGCAAAACGTGGAACTGTCGATATGATATTTGCTGCACGCCAGCTCCAAGAAAAATGCAAAGAGCTGCATAACAAACTCTGTGTCCTTTCTCGACCTGACAAATACCTTCGATACGATCAGCCTTGTGGAAAATAATGGAGAAGTTTGACTGTCCCGGTAAATTAATTGCGATTGTCTGGCAGTTCCACAATAGCATGATGGAAAAAGTACTGGACGATGGAAACGAGTCAAAAGCCATCAATGACGAACGGTTCTGAAGCAGGGCTGCGTTCTCGCCCCAACATTCTTCAGGATGATATTCTCAGCTATGCTCACTGATGCCTTCTGTGCTTGCCAGCATGGAATACCCATACTCTCAAGAGCGGTGAACATGGATGCAGAAGTCAACAACAGGATCGAAAATATAGTCAATTATTCTGTTTGGGCTCGAGTTATAGCTAACATTTGTAATGGCTGGACAGAGGCTACATAGGGTTGTATGTGAGGATATGGGATGCTGTAGTTTTGGGAATGCGGTTTGTTATGTCAAGACAGGATGTTGGATATTGGAAATATACATTAAATTTATATGGAATATGTAAAAACTTGTGTAAATGGACTTTGGTTGTGCTATGATTTGGCAAATTTAGTGGAAATTGTCTTAAATTGGGTGAAATTTAGGTGGGACAGCATAAATTTTGCTAATTTTAATAAATCTAACTTCGAATATGTTAGGACAAGTTAGGTAAAGTTGAGTAGGGTAGGATATATAAAATCATAGGGGTAATGAACTAGCTAGTACATAAAATAGTGTAAATTTGCCTATTTGAGTTTGAGTTATAGCTAGCTCATGTAATGGGTGGACAGAGGTCACACACACTTGTATGTGAAGATAGTGGATGCTTATATTTACTAGTTAGCTTTTGCTAGGTTGAATTTGGTTAAATTGTGTAGTATGAGTAGAATTTTTGTTAGATTTAGATAAACTTAGGTTCTAATAGGTTACATTTTGATGTATATAGTAAATTTGCTTAAATTAACATAGCAAAGATGTGTATTAATTACACTAGTTGTGTATTAATTGTCCATGTTTTATAATAATATTTGTGCAAATAGTGTATTTATGCAAGTTGTGTTTAAATTACCGAAGAGGTACTGATACTACTATATTTTTGCACAAACTGTATGTTTATGTTATCTGAAAAATAGATCTTCATGAACAAGTGTGAAGGTGTATTAGGGTTATGTGTCGGTGTGTGGGTATTTTGTAAAAATTTTGTTTATGAAATTGTGTAATTTAAGGGAAAGTGCATTTTTGATTGTATGAGCGTATATGCAGTTTGCTATAGTTATGCAAATACCATACTTTGCGTAAATGTCATACTTTGAGCGTACATGCAATATTTTGTGTATAAATGTAATATTTTGTGTGTAAATGTAATATTTTGTGAGTAAGTGGAATATTTTATGTAAATGGAATATTCTGTGCATAAAATGGAATATTTTGTGCATAAAATGGAATATTTTGTGCATAAAATGGAATATTTTGTGCATAAAATGGAATATTTTGTGCATAAAATGGCATATTTTGTGCATAAAATGGCATATTTTGTGTGTAAATTATATATTCTTTGTATAAATGGCACATTTATGTGGAAATGTCATACTTCGTGCGTAAATGCCATATTGAGTGTAAATGTGTTTCAGTTTTATGTTGTATGATTTAATTATGTGTATTTTTAGTGTATGTGTGTACAAATGTAGCAATTTGTTTAACTGGTGTTAAATATTATATTTTAGTGTGCCTTACCACAAACTCAGCTTTTTATTATTAATCACTAATATATTTAAATATAATAAACACCCTTGTTTATTCATATGAATAGTATGTAGGTTGGTATTTATTCATGTAGTTACAATGTTTGGTGTGTTTGAATATAATAGGCTATTTAATAATATTTCGGACTTGCCTGAATAATATGGTTACCTTGCTATCTGGCATGTATTATTATGAATTAATTGAACGAAAATGAAAGATCACTTGGAGTGAATGAGCTCTGGGGTTACCGAAATCTTGTTCTAAATACATTTTTAGGGATTAATCTATATAAATAAAAATGGAAATGTTCGTTTGTGCATAACAGCTAATCTCTGAAAGTTCTTCACTGTTTGCTTTGAAATTTTCACACAACGTTCCATACGCATCCGAGCAGGTTTTTATATGCATACTATATAGATGTCCACGTCTGTGACGGTAATTTTTTTTTATGAACAAATGTATTTTTCATGTTTCTCTCTTGTAAGGGAAATCTTCGAAACCTCTTTACTGATTGCTTTGAATTTTGACACAACGTTGCATTCGAATAGGACGCGTGTTTTTATATATTTACTATATACATGCCTCACCTGTGACAGGAAAAACATGATTTTTTTGAAAAACAGCGCCATCTGTTTGACGTAAGAGCAACACACGCTGTAATCTCCAAGAGTTCTTCACCGATTACTTTGAAATTTTGACACAACGTTGCATTCGAATAGGTGCGTCTTTTTATATATCTACTATATAGTATGCCACTCCTGTGACAGGCAAAAACATGCGTTTTTGAAAAACAGCGCCATTGTTGCATATAAGAGCAACATGCACGTTATACTAAATATATCACGAATTCCATTTCAATGTTTCCGATTGCATTGATAAATTTTATTTTCATAGATTTCAATTTATTTAATTTTTTTATTGATTTTTTTGTGTGACATTGTGTTGGAATTGAGCTGTGTTGTTTACCATACCGTTCATTTCGTAAGTATAGGTATAGATGCCACACCTGTGACAGGTAAAACTATGCTTTTCTTGAAAAACAGCACCATCTGTTGCATGTAAGAGCAACACATATGCTATACTAAATATGTTACAATTCCATTTCAATGTTCTTGATTGTATTGATAAATTGAATTTTCATAAATTTTGATTTATTTTCATTTTGATTTAATTATTGTGTGTGAATTTCGTTGAAATTGAACTGTGTTGTTTACCATATCGTCCATTTCGTGAGTATAGTTAATTTTTTTCTATTTTCTTCGTATTTTCATTTTATTCTTTAACTGTCTCTTATATTTCAGTGATGGGAACATCAGTGATGTGATATTCCCAATTTTCTGATGGGAAAGGCATAGTACGAGGGAGTGGGGAATGGTGGGGATGACAAGGGGGACGGAAGTGAGAGATGGTGGGGAGGACGAGAGGACACGAGAGGGGGTAATGGTGGGGAAGGACGAGGGAGTTTGGGATGGTGGGGACGAGGGGATGGGGGAATGGAGAATGGTGGGGAGGACAAAGGGACAGGGCATGGTGGGAAGGAAGAGAGGATGGTGGAGGAGGGAATTGTGGGGAGGACGAGGGGACGAGGAGTAGGAATGTCGGAAAATCCGACACCATTTAATATATCATACAGACAGATAATTGCTGCTGTATTGTATAGACAAGTTACCCATAGAAAATGTAACTTGTAGTGGAACATTCTGTCTATAGAATACGGGATATCATTACCACATACTATTTTAAATTCTCCACCTATTATGGTGGGAATTATTCTTAAATACATTAGTCTTTGGACTTTACCATCATAAAAACATCTCATATAAATTAACTTAATTATCAGAATTAAAGTAGAGTAAATGTGACCCTTCTATCACTTACTGTCATCTGGACAATGTAGGCCAGTAGCGTCAGTGAGGAAGGAGGGGCAGCCATTGTTTATACTAGACCAGAGGCTCACGGGAGAAATTCGGCTCCTGTTAATTTTACTTGGACGAAGTGTTATGGAAACCAAAGGTGTACCATCTTCAACACGCTGTCAACAAATTCAAGTTAAGTGTTCTACCGAAACCCATTTATCTATCATTTGTGGCCATTAATGTCATTAGATAGGGTGATCCGGTTAGAGCATAAGATCGCCTCATACTAAAGGTAATTAAGCCAGGTCTTTAAGGTTCCATGTACAGTGTTTTCTCTGATATACCTGTCATATACTAGGTTTCTGGCTTCACAGCTAGCGCCCTTTTGACAGGTCAAGACGAGGAAGCATGCTTTGTGCATCAGTTACCAGGGTGATGGAAGCTACCTCAAAGAGGGAAAATGTGGTGTCTACATCCTGGTTATACCTGGTGGACTAAGGCCTGCTGTACAAATAAGATAAGGAACCTCTTCAATGTATGTAGTCTAATACTGTAGTTTGATTGGCTGCATATATATAAATTTAATAAACCCCCCTAATGTGTAGAGGATCGATTTGTGAGATTATGAGATTATTGCAGAAATACAGTCCACTTATCATTATACAAATTGCTATCGAAGTATATAAATTAATGTAAATATAAATTCTATATATATTCATATAAATTAAATAAATATAAATCTCACAGGTCGGTTCCCACAAGGAAATGGTTCGGAGGCCGAGGAGACGGGTGAGGGGAGAATGGGGGACAGGGAAGGTTGCTGTGGCTCAGCAAGGCGTTGCCGGGTACTGCTAGTATGGTATAAATTACATCTGAGTAAATGGGCAATGGTAGCAAAACAGGCTATTGTCTTATGCATGTATGGGTTGTGGAGTATGTGTGTGCATGTATGTATGTATTTATGACTAATGGTTTAGAAGCAAGTTAACGAGATTAGGATTTTTGAGGTCTAGGAATTATTAACTTATGAATATAGTGGCTTGAATTCAGATGAGTTGCCAGATGGATGAACTGCGATGCGACATTGGGGCAGCTATTTGATGGATGTGAGAACAGTTTACTAACCTATGAACATGAGTACTAACCTGCTGAGCTGTCAGATGTACGATAACTACTTGTGGATTAAAGTATGATATCTAGCTACAGTTACATAATTACTGTTGCTGTTGTTGTATAGGAAATTATCTATATTTAAATAGATGAGGAATTGCTGTATATCTCCTTGCAATGAACTAGTACTGCGATTATATAGATTGTCATCTGAAATATTGAGCTTCCCTATTGGATCTTGTTATAAAACTAGAATGTAAACTAATATGGCTAGTAAAAATTATGAAATGTCTAAAATCTATATTCTTAAACCCTTGATGAGGCTAGGTTTAGGGGTGGCTAGTCTTTGCCATTTGAAGAAATATTATTACCATCATTATTAATAAACATTTAATATATTACAAAATAAGTAAGATACAACTTGATGCAAGGCATCATTGAGGAGCCTGTGATGTCACCCACGGGTAGATGTAGAGATTATCACACCTCCAGGCTAGTGAGAGGTTCAACTAGTCCCTCACTGGAACCGCTTGTGAGGTCATGCCACAACTAAGGCAGCGTTTCCTATTGGCAGAACAACACGCCTTGGAGCTGATGACGTCGTACCTCTTAAGATCATAAGAACATAAGAATGAAGGTAACTGCAGAAGGCATATTTTACCCTTACGAGGCAGCTCCTATTTATATCCACCCAATCTTATATACACTGAACGAGTATTTTGATAGGGTATAGATGGATTTATGTTACATTGAGAGGTGTGTGGATGTTTTTAAGGGAAATAATAATGTCTACAAAGGATTAGCATTGAAGGAGGGTTTTAAAAATAAAATGCCTGAGTGTTAATACAGCTGGTTTTCGAGAAATATATATTTTAGTAAATCTAAGTATAATGTGGGGGAATCTCGGATGGAGACTTCAACAAGACGTTGAATAATGATCTTCGCGTTTGGGGATGGGGAAAATATGTGAGCTGGGAGCAGAGAATCTTTTTTTATTGTATTTAAATTGGTCTCAACTACAAGTATTTAAACGAATAAGCTATTCTATAGCTAGTTGAAGAGAGAATGTATGAGTCTTCTACAGTTTATATAAGGTGACATGTTTGATTGGTATAAGTAGACACAAGGGGATACCAATACGATATAATTAAGCATTAGATAAGTTTTATAATTTATTTGGGAATGATATGGTAAATACAAGTGTGTACATTATGCTATTTTTCCTCACTTCTCATACATGGTCCTTTCTGCAGTTTATCTCATAGCGACAGTCGAGGTTTGACTGGAAGTAAATAGGAGATACTGTATGACCCCCTCTAAAAGTCCTTCCGCAATTTCATTCTTATGCTCTATATGCGATCTTGGTTAGAAATAATCTTTTCAAATGGGAATAAATATGAAAATGGGGTTAAATACGTTATGACAGAAAACGGGATTATCAAGGGAAGATGGCGGATGACGTCATTGGACATTAGCCTTGACGGAAGATGACCCTCTATCCCTATGGTTTAATAAATGGGAATAAATGTGAAAATGGGTTTAAATATGCTATCACAGAAAACGGAACTTGTTGAGAGAAGACTGGCTGGCTGATGATGTCATTGACGAATAGGGTTCAGCTGTGTCTGTGCGGGTCACTGAGCTAACTGTATTTTGGAATGATGGGGGGGGGGGCGGCCATTTAATTCCCATGGTGCACATATCAAAGGCCACAGACCGACTGTTTTAATCCAGAGGAAAAAATCACGACTCACAGACCGGCCGTCAAAGAAAGCAAAAAAGGCCGGTCTGAGTCATATCACACCACTTACAGATTATGTATATATATCACTTGAAATGAATAAATAGACTACCGAGTTAGATTTCTATGAGGTAGTATTAAAGGTTTAGGGCCTTCGCTTTAATGTAGGAATGGCCTGATCTCAAGTTCCCGAATTCCCTCAACCGTGGATGAAGCATCAGGTTAGTTAGCAAGGTAATATATCTGGGATAACTTCGTGACACTACGAGTATTCTGACTTATCCTCGCGACACTACAGTTGACCTGACGTTCCTCTCTGGCTCATTACCTGCCATAATATCACGTAATGCACAGTTATCAACACCAAGTTTGTTCAAGGAAAATTAAGCAAGTACTAAAATATGGCTCACCCTGGTTTTTGGGTATCACAGGTATCATAACCGAGCACCGTCTAACTAAATCATGAAATGGCCACTACATAGGTTAACACAAAAACCCTGGTAGATACTTCCTTGTTATAGAGTTCTGCAGTTGGGTGGAATTCTTTTGTTGCAGGTCTCAGGAAGTTTGCACTTGTTAAAACACTGGTGATTTGTGCAATTGTGAGTTGTCTGGAGCACAAGCACGGCGTCAGTTCTCTAGGAAGACAAGTGCGTCTACACATTCCGGCCGCCATGTGTTAACTGAGCTTGGCGTCGCTCGCCCGGCCCTTCCTCTCAGCACTCGTTCAAGACGCGTCTAGTTACTTTTATTTAATTATTGGTTATAGGAGGACGGGTCTTAATTATTTATTAATTACTAATAATTTAAGTCTTTAATGAATTCTTTTTTTAGTATTTCAACATAAAAACTGGAAAATATTCTAAATTCATTAAGGGAAGTATACAGTACTGGACGTTCGGCTGACGCAATACCTTCCCTGGTGACGTCAGAGAATCTTTCAGTATTCTCGCTTTGACTAAACTAATAATATTAGTGAACAAATCCACAAGGGCCGTGACGAGGATTCGAACCTGCGTCCGGGAGCATCCCAGACACTGCCTTAATCAACTGAGCTACGACAGGGTTAAAAGAGTTGAAATCGAAGTTCTACTGAACTTACTGGATCCCGTAGCCTCTCCGAGGCACAAACCAGGGTTTTACACAACTCCCCCCTGCACCCGAGCTATGTCAATAGGCCGTTCTCCCTCTTCGCCCTTGTGTGTAATGATGTAAGGGCGAGTAGTAGGCAATAGGCAAGCAACCAACAGCAACAACAAACATGCAAAAGCCACCTAGTTTCTCGTCAGAATCCCTATGAAGTCAAGTATTGTGCTCGAGCAACCCGTTCTCGCACTTGCTTATAGCAAATATTGGCTAATTAATAAGTGCATATGTGACATACTAATTTATTGTGAATATTTTAGTTTACCTCGGAAAGCTTAATAGAAAACACTGACCTAACCTAACCTTCTTAGTATGTTAAGGTAAGCATCTTGTTGCTTCTTAATTACAGTTATTACTTAACCTATACCTATATTGATATTACAGTTTTATAAAAATAATAAAACAAAACCAAAATATTTAAATAAATTGTAAATTAACTCAGGATATTGTCAAATATTGTATAAAATCTCTATTGTTTAATAAAACTAAAAAATAAATTCCTAATATGAAAACTGGTGTTTAACAACTCTATAGGAAGAGCTTGTACATTAAAAACAAAATATAACTTGGCATATACTACATATGTACTTATTAATCAGCCAAATAGTGACTACAAGCAATAAGTCATATATGTACTGTCTTGTGCAAGAGTGGGTTTGCTCGAGAGAAAAACAAAAAAATAATGCAATACATAGGAAGGAAACGCTTTTAAACAAACCATCAACATATGGCCAGACAGAGGAAGGACCTGCCCTGTTGTACCGATTAGAATTTAATATAGGATGAGTGATGTGATACAGAGAGGGAAAGGCAGTAGAAATTACATGCTACAGGACTGCCAGAGAGAATTTGGACCTGCACCATACAAGAGGACCCTGTACAAACTTCAGGATGAAGCATCAGAAACTCCAAATTATAATTACTACAGGTTGGAGATACTCCTGCATGTTCTCATGGTCGTCATACACCAGCATGAACTTTCCATCATTCGAATGAAACCCAGTGACCTGCCATGAATGACGACTGATCTACCTTTTGTGACGAGTGACGTCCTAGCTGTGACGAGTGACGTCCTAGCTGTGACGAGTGACGTCCTAGCTGTGACGAGTGACGTCCTAGCTGTGACGAGTGACGTCCTAGCTGTGACGAGTGACGTCCTAGCTGTGACGAGTGACGTCCTAGCTGTGACGAGTGACGTCCTAGCTGTGACGAGTGACGTCCTAGCTGTGACGAGTGACGTCCTAGCTGTGACGAGTGACGTCCTAGCTGTGACGAGTGACGTCCTAGCTGTGACGAGTGACGTCCTAGCTGTGACGAGTGACGTCCTAGCTGTGACGAGTGACCTCCTAGCTGTGACGAGTGACCTAGCTGTGACGAGTGACGTCCTAACTGTGACGAGTGACCTCCTAGCTGTGACGAGTGACATCCTAGCTGTGACGAGTGACATCCTAGCTGTGACGAGTGACCTCCTAGCTGTGACGAGTGACCTCCTAGCTGTGACGAGTGACCTCCTAGCTGTGACGAGTGACCTCCTAGCTGTCATGAGTGACAGCCCATCAGTGACGAGTGACCCCAGGAAAATCTCTCTCATTTAAAAGTCTAGTAGTAAGAACTTTTATAAACAATTATATTATAAATACATTTAGGAGAGTGTCGCGGAACTTATTTATAATACAGGACTCCACAGGACCTCCCCCCCCCCCTTGCAGGTGATCCACACGTGTTGACGGAGCAATATTCAGTGACATTCACCCTCCACAGGACCTGCAAAATTGGCTCACAGACCTGGCTGTTGTGACCCCAAGAGTGTGTGCTGGCCTGGACCTTGAGATTAAAGTTGCCTCGCCCTCCGAGGTCTGCGCTGGTCCCCTCCTCACCATTAAGGTCCAGCAGGTATGGGGTTAGGGAAGTCAAAAAAGAAAAATATATAATCTTTGTATTTATATTATTAATATAAGCCTTTCTGGTGTTGGACAGCTGCTACGGGCTGCTTCCTGGGGATGTGTAACAAAAAGGCCTGGTCGAGGACCGGGCCGCGGGGATACTAAGCCATGAAATCATCACAAGATAACCATCTCAAGATAGTCCTGAATATTTTCTATGGAACAATTTACGTTTTTCTTCTCATGTAGCTATTTTTTTTAGGGATATTTAAGAATTCTTGAATTTTCTATGTCTAGTGCTATACGGTCATACGGGCTTAGCGATTAATAATGATATATATTTCCTTGTCATAGACATTGTGAGAGGCGAACAATTCTTTGAAGCCACTGCCCCGCCAAACACACGACCAAAAGATGACGTTGCTACAACGTTTGAACAACTTAACACCTAACAAGTTGTAACTTGTTAGGTGTTATACTTTACACCTAACACTAAAGTTATAAAGTTATACTTTACTAAAATAGCAAAGGAGAAACAACGTTCAAATACATCATAAAAACGTTATAACAACATGTTACAGCATATAATAAAGTTGTTACAAGTGGAAAATAGGGACAGTTTCGTTTTGCATTTGCAGGGTGTTGCATCTTTCGAAAGCTCCCAAAAAAATAATTATTCAAGTTGTTATTCCATCATTTCTGCCAAGACAAAAGGCATTTGAAAAAAAATGTAATATAAAAATATTATTAATGTAAGGGATCACTTTCAGTTGTCCAATATTTTGCCACAATCGAAGGACAGATTGTCTAGTCATTGCCTACGAACACTTTCTGGTGTTCACCGACCCTTCCTACCCACTCCCGACCACACCTGACCCTTGGCACAACATTGGGCCACTTTCTGTGACATTGGTGATGACTGTTTGTTGCTTAAGGTTCGCTACTTGGAACAAAACGTTCCAAGCAGCACGGGATATGGCGAGCCCGTAGCGGACTAGATGGTGATGGTGATGACTGTGTGATACTGGTTTTAACTGTGGTTCTGGTGTTACATGGTAATATAGCTATAAATATTATGGAGTAATATAGCTGTATGTTATGAATTGATTAACATTAGCCAGTAAATTGAACCGAACCGAATTGAAATGAACCTGCCTGTGTGTGTATACTCGGACCAGGCAGAAACAAATGGGCAAAACTTTCTTTCACCCTGAATGGCCCCTGATACCTAGCAGTAAATAGGTACCTGGGACTTGGACAACTGTTCCGGAGCTGCTTCCTGGATGTATGTATGTATGTATGTATGTATGTGTGTGTATGTGTGTGTGTGAAAAAATAGTAGTTAGTAACAGTTGATTGACAGTTGAGAGGCGGGCCGAAAGAGTTTGCGGGCTCAACCCCCGCAAGCACAACTAGGTGAATACACACACACACACACACACACACACACACACACACACGAATTGATAGGGTAGATAAAGACAGACTATTTAATGTAGATAGATAGAATATAGAATAGAAAAATAGTGGAGAATATAGATAGATACAGAAGAGGAGTTCTACTAGAACAGGCAACACCAACCGAAACTGTTGTCTGGCCATTATGAATACTGCAGTGGAACATTCAAGGTCTTGGAAATAAAAACCACACCCTTCAGGAAGCTGCAATCAGTACGAAAGCAGATATAATCGTTTTGGAAGAAACTCTTTTTCCCAGCCATGAAGTCCTTCAGATTAGCTGGATATCAGCACTATAATATACCGTATGAACAGGGGAGACAGAAGGGGTCGATGACCCTAATCAGAAACACCATACCCAGCAAGAAAATAGACCCGGTTTCACGTGGGGATGGAGTAGAGGTATTAGTAGTAACAGTGAATATGGCTAATATTGAGTTCCTCGTCTACAAGCGTCTAGACGTAAACTAGAAACAGAGGCAGTGCTTGCCTTGGCCAAGCATGAAATTTTAATTATTGCTGCAGATTTTAATGCCCATCATTAACAGTTAGGTGCGACTGGGCCAGCCAATGCAGATGGGCGCCATTTAGCTGAAGTTCTGCTAGAAGTACCTGAGATTACACTTCTCAACACTGGGAACCCACACATGCTCTTTGGAACATACTCTTGCTGAACACAGACAACATGTTATCATACATACAGATTCGAGAACTGCCATTGAAACCTTGCAACAAGAACACATAATAACATAAGTTACCCTTAAAATCAGAGAATGGAAGATTCCGTGACGTCGTCAACGTCACATATATAGTAACTCATTTTTTTTAAACTTCAGTCTAGTGTTTAAACTTAATAAAACAGTGTTCACTAGGACTGAATATAATTACATACACCGGAAAATTAGCCTGACTCCCTATTTCTTGAGATACAATGGAACCATTGTATCTCAAGGAATAACGTTGTTGGAACCCAGCTGAGGGAGAGGGAGGCGTCACGTACACACTGAACAATAACAAGCACATGAAAGACAGGTGGCTCCTTACGAGCGAGCATAACTAATATACAGATATTTATAAATGAGGCTGACCAAGAACCCAGATGAGAGGCAAAGGTAAAGTAGTGTTGTTGAAGTCAACTGAAGTCAACCTTGATAATCACACGAATAAAGAGGAAGATAGAAGAGTGCAGTGAAAGAACAAAGAGGAATAAAGGAGTTAGAGTTGAGAAGGAACACAAAGAAAGCAATGCCAGGCAGAAACGAATAGAAAACGACACGAGCAGACCTGAAGGCAGATAATTATAATCACACGATGGTGCTAATCAGCCCAGGCTCCACAACCCATGTTTCCTCGGTAGGGTTAACACCCTCCCAATCACCAGTTACCACACCCTCCCAATCACCAGTTACCACACCCTCCCAATCACCAGTTACCACACCCTCCCAATCACCAGTTACCACACCCTCCCAATCACCAGTTACCACACCCTCCCAATCACCAGTTACCACACCCTCCCAATCACCAGTTACCACACCCTCCCAATCACCAGTTACCACACCCTCCCAACCACCAGTTACCACACCAACCAACCACCAGTTACCACACCAACCAACCACCAGTTACCACACCAACCAACCACCAGTTACCACACCCTCCCAACCACCAGTTACCACACCCTCCCAACCACCAGTTACCACACCCTCCCAACCACCAGTTACCACACCCTCCCAACCACCAGTTACCACACCAACCAACCACCAGTTACCACACCCTCCCAACCACCAGTTACCACACCCTCCCAACCACCAGTTACCACACCCTCCCAAACAACCACCAGTTACCACACCCTCCCAACCACCAGTTACCACACTCTCCCAATCACCAGTTACCACACCCTCCCAACCACCAGTTACCACACCCTCCCAAACAACCACCAGTTACCACACCCTCCCAACCACCAGTTACCACACCCTCCCAACCACCAGTTACCACACCCTCCCAAACAACCACCAGTTACCACACCCTCCCAACCACCAGTTACCACACCCTCCCAACCACCAGTTACCACACCAACCAACCACCAGTTACCACACCCTCCCAATCACCAGTTACCACACCCTCCCAACCACCAGTTACCACACCCTCCCAAACAACCACCAGTTACCACACCCTCCCAAACAACCACCAGTTACCACACCCTCCCAAACAACCACCAGTTACCACACCCTCCCAACCACCAGTTACCACACCAATCACTAGTTACCACACCAACCACCAGTTACCACACCAACTAACCAACCAACCTTCTCTCCACTCTCCTCAATAACCAGCCCCCCTCCCCCTCACACATCTCTCTATCGCCCACTTTCTTCCAACAAGACCCCCCCCCCCAATATTACCGTCTCTCCCCCACCTTCCCCCTCACCAACCACCACTCTTTACTGCCCTTCACTCCCAGGGTGTTCCCACCATCCACTCCTCTCACCCTCTCCCTCTCTGACTCACAGAACAGGGCGTGAACATGAACAAAAATGAGAGGAATCAATACAGAGAAAACATGAGAGGAGAATGAGAACACAACATGGAAGGTTCAGGGTGTAGACGTAACTCCGTATTAACAGGATAATATCGGCCGCATCTTCCAAACCTCCCGATATGCTCCAGGAGCTGGGAAAAAGGAGGCTTCCGAGCGCAATATACAGTACTTCCCGTGTGAGGCTCACGCGTCTGTATGCTACTCCTGCACGGAACACCCACCTAAACCAAGTAAGTGAAAATGGTCCAAAAACATGCAAGAAAGTACGTTCGTTTGCTTATGGGACTCATCTATGAAACACACACACACACACACACACACACACACACACACACACACACACACACACACACACAGAAGGAAAAAGACTTGGGGGTTGATATCACGCCAGACCTGTCTCCTGCAGCACATATCAAGCGGATAACATCAGCGGCATATGCCAGGCTGGCCAACATTCGAACGGCATTCAGAAACTTGTGTAAAGAATCATTCAGAACTTTGTATACCACATATGTCAGGCCAATCCTGGAGTATGCAGCCCCAGCATGGAGTCCATATCTAGTCAAGGATAAGACTAAACTGGAAAAGGTTCAAAGGTTTGCCACCAGACTAGTACCCGAGCTGAGAGGTATGAGCTACGAGGAGAGACTACGGGAATTAAACCTCACTTCGCTGGAAGACAGAAGAGTTAGGGGGGACATGATCACCACATTCAAGATTCTGAAGGGGATTGATAGGGTAGATAAAGACTGTCTATTTAACACAAGGGGAACACGCACAAGGGGACACAGGTGGAAACTGAGTGCCCAAATGAGCCACAGAGATATTAGAAAGAACTTTTTTAGTGTCAAGAGTGGTTGACAAATTGAATGTATTAGGAAGTGATGTGGTGGAGGCTGACTCCATACACAGTTTCAAGTGTAGATATGACAGAGCCCGATAGGCTCAGGAATCTGTACACCTGTTGATTGACGGTTGAGAGGCGGGACCAAAGAGCCAGAGCTCAACCCCCGCAAACACAACTAGGTGAGTACAACTAGGTGAGTACACACACAGTGGGGGGGGCCTGGTGGATAGCGTGCAGGACTCTTAATTCTGTGGCGCGGGTTCGATTCCCGCACCAGGCAGAAACAAATGGGCAAAGTTTCTTTCACTCTAAATGCCCCTGTTACCTATTTACCTAGTAAATAGGTACCTGAGAGTTAGTCAGCTGTCACGGGCTGCTTCCTGGGGTGTGTGGTGTTGGAAAAAAATAGTAGTAGTAGTAGAAAACAGTTGATTGACAGGTGAGAGGCGGGCCGAATGAGCAAAGCTCAACCCCCGCAAAACACAACTAGGTGAATACACACACACACACACACACACACACACACACACACACACACACACACACACACACACACACACACAAGGGGGCCTGTGGCTAAGTGGACAGCACTTGGGAATCATAATCTTTGGGTCCGGGTTCGATCCCCGGCGATGGCAGAAAAATGTGCAGAGTTTATTTCACCCTGATGCACCTGTTACCCAGCAGTAAATAGGTACCTGGGAGTTAGACAGCTGTTACGGGCTGCTTCCTGTACTCACCTAATTGTGCTTGCAGGGGTTGAGCTCTGGCTCTTTGGTCCCGCCTCTCAACTGTCAATCAACAGGTGTACAGATTCCTGAGCCTACTGGGCTCTATCATATCTACACTTAAATCTGTGTATGGAGTCAGCCTCCGCCACATCACTGCCTAATGCATTCCATTTGTCTACTACACTGACACTGAAAAAAATTCTTTTTAACGTCTCTATGGCTCATTTGGGCACTCAATTTCCACCTGTGTCCCCTAGTGCGCGTGCCCCTTGTGTTAAATAGTCTGTCCTTATCTACCCTATCAATTCCTCTGAGAATCTTGTATGAGGTGATCATGTCCCCTCTAACTCCTCTGTCTCCCAGTGATGTGAGGTTTAATTCCCGTAGTCTCTCCTCGTAGCTCATACCCCTCAGTTCGGGTACTAGTCTGGTGGCAAATCTTTGAACCTTTTCCAGTTTAGTCTTATGCTTGACTAGATATGGACTCCATGCTGGAGCCACAGACTCCAGGATTGGTCTGACATATGTGGTATATAATGTTCTAAAAGACTCCTTACACAGGTTTCTCAAGGCCGTTCTTATGTGAGCCAACCTGGCATATGCCGCTGATGTTATCCTCTAGATATGAACTTCCTGGTTTGCTCCTCTCTCCCTGCACTTCCTTCGTGCCTCTGCTGCCCTGGCTCTCTCCTACTTCGTCCTGTCCCTCTTGAGGAATACTTTTTTGTATTCCTTCACATACTGCAGATGACTTTTCCTTTCTAGAATATCCTCTTTCGTGGTCTCGTTTGCAAATATCACCTTTACCAGTCGGTTTCTGTCCTTGTTGTACCTGAAAACCTTCACAATGTTTTGTTCAGCCCCTTTCATCTGTAACACCTTCAGTATCTGACTCGTTGTCCTTGTTATTCCATTCCTGCCTATTGGATCCTTCCTGTTTCTTGATGCCTACACTGATCTTTTTCTTTCCAGCAGCTGACTGCTGCTTCCTGTGAGGTAGCTGCTTGTATGGCTACCTCCCTCACTGTGTTCATTGCTTCTGAGCTCTTTCTCTGTATTTCCACAAATGTTTCAGGAACAGAGGCATTTTCTTCCAATGCACCATATCCACCTTCTCTTTGGATAGTAGTCTGATGCTCAGCCTCATTCTTTTTCTCTGTGAGGGATTTGATCTCCTCCCTTGGTGATGTCAGCTCACTTTGCAGGGTGAGCTGCAAAGTATTACTTATTATAATCCTCATTTCATGCATCTCCCTCCTGAATTCCTCCAAAACTTGGGCTAACCTTTCCTTCGTTTTGTCAGTTTGACTATTTCCTGTGTCCCTGTTGCGTCCTCCTGCCATATTGTTGCTTTTCCTGATATGTTTTGATAGGGTTAGGCAGGAGAGGGGCAGAGAGAGAGAAAGAGAGAGAGGGCGAGAGAGAGAGAGAGAGAGAGCGAGAGAGAGAGAGAGAGAGAGAGAGAGAGAGAGAGAGAGAGAGAGAGCGAGAGAGAGAGAGAGAGAGAGCGAGAGAGAGAGAGAGAGAGAGAGCGAGAGAGAGAGAGAGAGCGAGCGCGAGAGAGAGAGAGAGAGAACGCGAGAGAGAGAGAGAACGCGAGAGAGAGAGAGAGAGAGAGAGAGAGAGAGAGAGAGCGCAAGAGAGAGAGAGAGCGCGCAAGAGAGAGAGAGAGAGCGCAAGAGAGAGAGAGAGCGCGAGAGCGCAAGAGAGAGAGAGCGCGAGAGCGAGAGAGAGCGCGAGAGCGAGAGAGAGCGCGAGAGAGAGGGCGAGAGCGAGGGCGAGAGCGAGAGAGAGGGCGAGAGCGAGAGAGAGGGCGAGAGCGAGAGAGAGAGGGCGAGAGAGGGAGAGAGAGGGCGAGAAGGGGCGAGAGAGGGGGGGGAGAGAGGGGGGCGAGAGAGGGAGAGAGGGGGGCGAGAGAGGGAGAGAAGGGGGCGAGAGAGGGAGAGAGGGGGCGAGAGAGGGCGAGAAGGGGCGAGAGAGGGGGGGGGAGAGAGGGGGGCGAGAGAGGGAGAGAGGGGGGCGAGAGAGGGAGAGAAGGGGGCGAGAGAGGGAGAGAGGGGGCGAGAGAGGGAGAGAGGGGGCGAGAGAGGGAGAGAGGGGGCGAGAGAGGGAGAGAGGGGGCGAGAGAGGGAGAGATGGGGCGAGAGAGGGAGAGAGGGGGCGAGAGAGGGAGAGAGGGGGCGAGAGAGGGAGAGAGGGGGCGAGAGAGGGAGAGAGGGGGCGAGAGAGGGAGAGAGGGGGCGAGAGAGGGAGAGAGGGGGCGAGAGAGGGAGAGAGGGGGCGAGAGAGGGAGAGAGGGGGCGAGAGAGGGGAGAGAGGGGGCGAGAGAGGGGGCGAGAGGGGGAGAGAGAGGGGGCGAGAGGGGGAGAGAGGGGGCGAGAGAGGGCGGAATGAAATAAGGATGTGTGTGTGTGTAGGGGGGGGGGTATGGTAGGGGGGGGAGGGATTGGCGGTGTAGTTTTTGTGTGACACTTTAGTGTGAAAAAATAATTCCCACTGTGAGCCGTATATTTCAAGATTCTTTACGTTCTTTAGCTAATATCCAAGACTACTTGTTATACTAAAAACACTGTACACCGTTAATTGACATTAGAGGCTCTTACCGGCCAGCTCCACCACCAGAGCACACTAGGTGAGTATGAAGCATGTGTAGCAGCTGGAGTAGTTGTTGTTGTTGTGCCAGGCTTCAAGCTTCCTCCCTCGTGGCATGGATGCCGTACTCCTATTGTGGTTGTTCACTTCGCAAAAACCTACACAGCCCCTAAATTGCTAGGGTCTATGCGTTGTGCTACACTTTGTACTGTCACTACGCACTGATTTTCATCCGTATCGCTGTGATGTCCAGAGAAATGACTACGTATTCGAGGAGCGCGGTCCCCACACGTTCCCTGTCCCTGCCCCTACTCGAGTGTGAGTGAGTGTGTGAGTGTGTGAGTGTACTCACCTAGTTGTGCTTGCGGGGGTTGAGCTCTGGCTCTTTGGTCCCGCCTCTCAACAGGTGTACAGTTTCCTGAGTCTATTGGGCTCTATCATATCTACACTTGAAACTGTGTATGGAGCCAGCCTCCACCACATTACTTCCTAATACATTCCATTTGTCAACCACTCTGACACTAAAAAAGTTCTTTCTAATATCTCTGTGGTTCATTTGGGCACTCAGTTTCCACCTGTGTCCCCTAGTGCGTGTGCCCCTTGTGTTAAATAGCCTGTCTTTATCATCCCTGTCGATTCCCTTGAGTATCTTGAATGTGGTAATCATGTCCCCCCAAACTCTCCTGTCTTCCAACGAAGTGAGGTTTAATTCCCGTAGTCTCTCCTCGTAGCTCATACCTCTCAGCTCGGGTACTAGTCTGGTGACAAATCTTTGAACCTTTTCCAGTTTAGTCTTATGCTTGACTGGATATGGACTCCATGCTGGAGCCGCATACTCCAGGATTGGTCTGACATATGTGGTATATAATGTTCTGAAAGATTCCTTACACAAGTTTCTCAAGGCAGTTCTTATGTTAGCCAACCTGGCATATGCTGCTGATGTTATCCTCTTGATATGAGCTTCAGGGGACAGGTCTGGCGTGATATCAACCCCCAGGTTTTTCTCTCTCTGACTCTTGAAGTATTTCATCTGCCAAATGATACCTTGTATCTGGTCTCCTGCTTCCTACCCCTATCTACATTACATTACATTTGCTTGGGTTAAACTAACAGCCATTTGTTCGACCATTCCTGCAGCTTGTCCAGGCCTCCTTGAAGCCTCAAGTTGTCCTTCTCTGTCTTAATCCTTCTCATAATTTTGGCGTCGTCAGCAAACATTGAGAGGAATGAGTCTATACCCTCTGGGAGATAATTTACGTATATCAGAAACAGGATAGGTTCAAGCACAGAGCCCTGTGGGACTCCAC
Organism: Procambarus clarkii; assembly: GCF_040958095.1. Lineage (NCBI taxonomy): Eukaryota > Metazoa > Arthropoda > Malacostraca > Decapoda > Cambaridae > Procambarus > Procambarus clarkii. The sequence continues at coordinate 19,208,082 of NC_091159.1, forward strand.
TGGTGACTTCACGCCATTCTGAGGTCTCACCCCTCACTGTAACTCTCTGCTTCCTATTGCTTAGGTACTCCCTTATCCACTGGAGCGCCCTACCAGTTACTCCTGCCTGTTTCTCCAGCTTATGCATCAACCTTTTATGGGGTACTGTGTCAAAGGCTTTCCGACAGTCCAAAAAAATGCAGTCCGCCCATCCATTCTCTTTCTTGCTTAATCTTTGTCACCTGATCGTAGAATTCTTTCAAGCCTGTAAGGCAAGATTTACCCTCCCTGAACCCATGTTGATGGGTTGTCACGAAGTCTCTTCTCTCCAGATGTGTTACTAGGTTTTTTCTCACAATCTTCTCCATCACCTTGCATGGTATACAAGTTAAGGACACTGGCCTGTAGTTCAGTGCCTCTTGTCTGTCACCCTTTTTGTATATTAGTACTACATTAGCAGTCTTCCATATTTCTGGTAGGTCTCCCGTTTCCAGTGACCTACTATACACTATGGAGAGTGGCTAGCAAAGTGCTCCTGCACACTCTTTCAATACCCATGGTGAGATTCCGTCTGGCCCAACAGCTTTTCTCACATCCAGCTCCAATAGGTGCTCCTTGACCTCATCTCTTGTAATTTCGAACCTTTCCAAGGTCACCTGGTTTGCTGCCACCTCTCCTAGCGCCATGACTTCTCCCTGTTCTATTGTAAAGACCTCCTGGAACCTTTTGTTGAGTTCTTCACACACCTCTTTGTCATTCTCTGTGTACCTGTCCTCGCCCACCCTAAGTTTCATCACCTGTTCCTTCACTGTTGTCTTCCTCCTGATGTGACTGTGTAGTAGCTTTGGTTCAGTCTTGGCTTTATTAGCTATATCATTTTTATACCTTTTCTCAGCTGCTCTTCTCACACTAACATACTCGTTCCTGGTTCTCTGGTATCTCTCTACTTTCTGGTGTTCTGTTATTACGGAAGTTCCTCCATGCCCTTTTGTTCAGCTCCTTTGCTTTCATACATTCCCTATTAAACCACGGATTCTTCCTTTGCTTCTCTGTTTTTTCCTGTCGGGCTGGGACAAACCTGCTTACAGCCTCCTGACATTTTTTCCATCATGTCTTGTGCGGACTTGGTTCCGAGTTCTGTGTCCCAATGTATATCACAGGAATTTATTCATCTCCTCATAGTTTCCCTTTCGGTACGCCAGCCCTTTGTTTCCCAGTTCTTTTTTGGGGGTGATAATTCCTAGCTCAACCAGGTACTCAAAGCTCAATACACTATGATCACTCATTCCCAAGGGGGGCTTCCAACTTAACTTCCCTTATGTCCGACTCATTTAGGGTAAATATCAGATCAAGCAAGGCTGGTTCATCCCCTCCTCTCATTCTTGTCGGTCCCTTGACGTGTTGACTTAGAAAGTTTCTTGTTGCCACATCCAGCAGCTTAGCTCTCCATGTGTCTGGGCCTCCATGTGGGTCTCTGTTCCCCCAATCTATCTTCCCTTGGTTGAAGTCTCCCATGATTAGTAGTCTGGATCCGTTCCTGCTAGCCACAGAAGCTGCTCTCTCTATTATATTGATGGTGGCCAAGTTGTTTCTATCATATTCCTGTCTGGGTCTTCTGTCATTCGGTGGGGGGGTTATATATGACTACTACTGTAATTTTCTGTCCTCCAGTTGCTATGGTGCCTGATATGTAGTCACTGAAACCTTCACAGTTCTGAATTACCATCTCTTCGAAACTCCAACCTTCTCTTAGTAGCAAAGCTACACCACCTCCTCCTCTCCCTTCTCTCTCTTTCCTCACTACATAGTAGCCCTGTGGAAACACTGCGTTTGTTATAGTTTTCGTAAGCTTTGTTTCTGTGAGTGCTATTATGTCTGGATTTTCTTCTAGTGCCCATTCTCCGAGTTCACTTGTTTTATTTGTAATCCCATCTATGTTAGTGTACATTGCCTTGAAGCTCACTTTCTTCTGTTCATTTTCTTGTCCCTTTCTTGGCGAGCATTCTGCTGGTGTGGGAAGCTGTTCCGTGGTTGAGAAGATCTGTGAGGTGGTTTGCAGGGTCTCAGAGGATTTTGGGGTGGGGGGTGGGGGTTTAAGGGAAGGGGGGACAGGTAGGGTGTGGGTTAACGAGATAGGGGGGACATGGAGGATACGGTGTGAGGGGGAAGGAGGGATAGGGAGAGTATGGGATAAAGGGGGAGGGGAGACAGGGGGGGGGAAAGGTGGGAGGGGGGACATGTGGGGAATGAGGAAGGGGTCAACCCGTTCTCGCAAATTCGTAAAGTCAATATTGACTTATTAACTACGTGCATAGGTGATATACTAAACATAATAGATACCCTTAAAAAGATTCATAGAAAACACCGACCTTACCTAACCTTGTTAGTATCACTTAAGATAAGCATCTTATTGCTTCGTAATTACAATTATTACTTAACCTATACCTATTATACGTTAGGTAATAATTGTAATTACGAAGCAATAAGATGCTTATCTTAAGATACTAACAAGGTTAGGTAAGGTCGGTGTTTTCTATGAATCTTTTTAAGGGTATCTATTATGTTAAGTATGTCACCTATGCACATATTTAATAAGTCAATATTGACTTATTAAATTTGCGAGAACGGGTTGAAGGGGTGACAGGGTCAGAATGGGGTGTGGGGGGGGAGGGGGGTAGGGGCAGGTAGGGTGAGGGGAAGGGAGGGTTTCTATGCAGAGGGGGGAGGTGGTGTTCCCCCCCCCCCCTCTGGTGTTGCTGGGATGCTGGTCTTGGGTTCCCCTCTTGTCTCTAGGACTGTTGTGTTGGGGGCTGTGATTTCCTGGTTTGCTCCTCTCTCCCTGCGCTTCCTCCTTGCCTCTGCTGCCCTGGCTCTCTCCTCCTTCGTCCTGTCCCGCTGCAGGAATACTTTTTTTGTATCCTTCCACATGCTGCAGACGACTCTTCCTTTCGAGAATATCCTCCTTCGTGTTTTTGTTTGTAAACACCACCTTTACAAGTCGGTTTCTGTCCTTGTTGTACCAGCCCAACCTGAAAACCTTCTCAAGGTTTTGTTCAGCCCCTTCCATCTGTAACCCATTCAGTAGCCCATGTACTGCCTCTCTATCCTTGCTATTCCATTCTTGCCTGTTGGATCCTTCCTGTTCTTTGATGCCTACAACTACCACTGATCTTTTTCTCTCCAGCAGTGTGTGTGTGTGTGTGTGTGTGTGTGTGTGTGTGTGTGTGTGTGTATTTACTCTTTGTATCTGTGGAATCGAGCTATTAGCTCTTGGATCCTGCCTCTCTAACCAATCTATTTTTAATCTATTATATCTACTACATATATTTGTCTCTAATACACACATACAATACTAAGAAAGAGCTCAGAAGCAATGGCCACAGTGTGGGGAGGTACCCATGCAAGCAGGTACCTCACAGGAAGCAGCAAGGTGCACCAGTCAGCTGCTGGAAAGAAAAAGATCAGTGGTAACTGTGGACATCAAAGAACAGGAAGGCTCCAATAGGTAAGACTGGAATAGTAAGGACAGAGAGGCAGTGAATGGAATACTAAAAGGGTTAAAGATGGAAGGGGCTGAAAAAAACATTGAGAAGGTTTTCAGGTTGGGCTGGTACAACAAAGGCAGAAACTGCCTGATAAAGATAGTGTTTGCAAACGAGATAGTGAAAAAGGATGTTCTAGAAAGGAAGAGCCATCTGCAATATGTGGAAGAAAACAAAAAAGTATTCCTCCACAGGGACAGGGCAAAGGAGGAAAGAGCCATGGCGACAGAGGCAAGGAAGAAGCGCAAGGTGAGAGGAGAAAACCAGGATATCGCAGCCCCCAACACAACATTCCCAGAGGCGAGGGCAACACCTTCACCCTCCTCTGCTTAGAAACCCTCCCTACCCCTCAACCTCACTGCCCCCACTCAAATGCTCAATCAACCCTCCCTCCCCCTCACACCCCATACCGACCGTGTCACCCCTCCCTCATTCCCACCCTCTCCCTCCTCCCTCCTTTCCCTTTCCCACCCCTGTCCTCCCTCCCTTTCTTCCCATATCCTCCCTTCCCCCTCACCCCATATCCTCCATGTCCCCTCCTCCCTCCCTCCTTACCGCATACCCTCCCTGTTCCCCCTTCCCTTGACCCCCACCCCTCACCCCAGTATCCTCTGAGACTCTGTTAAACACCTCTCAAATCTTCACCCCTATCGAAGAGCTTCCTCTATTTAGCAGAACACTCACCAAGAAGGGGACCAGAGAATGCATACAAGAAAGTGAGCTTCAAGGCAATGTTTACTAATATTGATAGGATTACAAATAAAATAAGTGAACTTGGAGAATGAGCACTAGAAGAAAACCCAGACATAATTGCACTCACAGAAACAAAGTTAACGAAAACCATAACAGAGGCAGTGTTTCCACAGGACTATGTAGTGAGGAAAGAGAGAGAAGGAAGAGGAGGTGGTGATGTAGCTTTGCTGATAAGAAAAGGCCTGAGATTTGAAGAGATGGTTATTCCGGGATGTGAGGATTTCAGTGACTACATAACAGGTACCATAGCAATTGGTGGACAAAAAATTATAGTAATTATAGTAGTAGGTGTTATATAAAACCCCCCACTAAACGACAGAAAACCCAGACAGGAATATGATAGACACAACATGGCCACCATTAATATAATAGTGAGAGCAGCTTCTGTGGCTAGCAGGAACGGATCTAGACTACTAATCATGGGAGACTTCAACCACAGGAAGATAGATTGAGAGAACAGAGACCCACATGCAGGACCAGACACATGGAGAGCTAAGCTAATGGACGTGGCAAGAAGAAACTTTCTAAGCCAACACATCAAGATATCGACAAGAATGAGAAGAGAGGATGAACCAGCTATTCTTGATCTGATATTTACCCTAAATGAGTCGGATATAGGGGGAAGTTAAGTTGGAAGCACCCTTGGGAATGAGTGATCTCAGTGTATTGATCTTTGAGTGCCTGGTAGAGCTAGGATTTATCTCCCCCAAAAAGAACCAGGAAACAAAGAACTGGCGTACCAAAAGGAAAATTATGAGGAGATGAGAAACTTCCTAAGGGATATACCATGGGACACAGAACTCAGAACTAAGTCCATACAATACATGAGGGACTATGTCACCAAAAAGTGTCTGGAGGAAGTAAACAGGTTTATCCTGGCCCGAAAGGAATAACCAAGAAGCAAAAGAAGAATCCGTGGTTTAATAGGGCGTGTATGGAAGCAAAGGAACTGAACAAAAGGGCGTGGAGGAACTTCTGAAATAACAGAACACCTGAAAACAGACAGAGTTACCAGAGAACCTGGAATGAGTATGTTTGTGTGAGAAGAGAAGATGAGAAAAAGTATGAAAATGATATAGCTAATAAAGCCTAGACCGAACCAAAGCTAATCTAGTCACATCAGGACGAAAACAACAGTGAAAGAACAGGTGATGAACGGATGAGGACAGGTACACAGAGAATGCCAGAGAGATGTGTGAAGAACTCAACACGAGGTTCCAGGAGGTCTTAACAGGTGAGGTCCCTACACTAGGAGAGGTGGCAGTAAACCAGGAGGTCTTGGAAAGGTTTGAAATTACAAGAGATGAGGTCAAGAGGCACCTGCTGGATCTGGACGTGAGAAAGGCTGTTGGCCCAGACGGAATCTCACCATGGGTATTGAAAGACCTAGACTGTGTCATCTTACGTTTAGGTCTGGCATAGTGATCTCATTGCTTGTGTGTCCTGCTTGGGTTTACCTTTTGGGCCTTGGAAATCCCCTGCTGGTTTGGTGGTCCAATAGATATTCCCCCTGAAGATATTCTCGCTTCATGCAAGCTTGCGGGTTGCTCGTTGTCCGTACCACATGGCATTGTTCATTCCTTCTGCTCTACCATGCTAGCTGTTGGGTCAATGACATCATTGACCCTGAGTCCAGTGTGGTTGCTCTCCCGATGGGACTATTTTCTGGGACATCGAGTCACTGAGTTCAGAAGCACTTTGCGGTCACTGGAGACGGGAGACCTATCCGAAATATGGAAGACTGCTAATGTAGTCCCAATATACAAAAAGGGTGACAGACAAGAGGCACTGAACTACAGGCCAGTGTCCTTAACTTGTATACCATACAAGATGACGGAGAAGATAGTGAGAACACACACATCTGGAGAGAAGGGACTTCGTGACAACCCATCAACATGGGTTCAGGGAGATTTGACAGGGTAGATAAGGATGGATTATATAACATGGGTGGTGCACGAACAAGGGGACACAGGTGGAAATTGAGTACGTAAATAAGCCACAGAGGCGTTAGAAAGAACTTTTTCAGTGTCAGAGTAGTTAGTAAATGGAATACACTAGGAAGTGATGTGGTGGAGGCTGACTCCATACACAGTTTCAAATGTAGATATGATACAGCCCAGTAGGCTCTGGAATCTGTACACCAGTTGATTGTCGGTTGAGAGACGGGACCAAAGAGCCAAAGCTCAACCACCTCAAGCACAACTAGATGAGTACAACTAGGTGAGTAAGAGTTGATATCACACCAAACCTGTCTTCTGAAGCCCACATGAAAAGAACAACATCTGCGGCGTATGCGAAGCTGGATAACATCAGAACAGCCTTCAGGAACCTGTGTAAGGAATCATTCAGAACCTTGTACACCACATATGTAAGACCAATCCTGGAGTATGCGGCCCCAGCATGGAGTCCGTACCTTGTCAAGCACAAGACGAAGCTGGAAAATGTTCATAGGTATGAAAATAGGCTAGTCCCAGAATTAGGAGACATGAGTTACGAGGAAAGGTCGCGTGAAATGCACCACACATCACTGGAAGACAGAAGAGTAAGGGGAGACATGATCACTACCTACAAATTTCTCAGATGAATTGACAGGGTTGATAAGGATAAACTGTTTATCACAAGTGGTATGCGAACAAGGGGACAGTTGGAAACTGAGTAACCAAATGAGCCACAGGGACGTTAGAATTTTTTTTTCAGTCAGAGTAGTTAACAGATGGAATGCATTAGGCAGTAATGTAATGGAGGTTGACTCAAACACAGTTTCAAATGTAGATATGATAGATCCCAGTAGGCTCAGGAATCTGGACACCAGTTGATTGACAGTTGAGAGGCAGGACCAAAGAGCCAGAGCTCAACCCCCACAGCACAACTAGGTGAGTACACACACATAGATGGGATTAAAAGCAAGGCAAGGGAACTTAAGGAAAGGGCACAAGAAGTGAACATGGATGTAATTTGACTCATGGAAACAAAATTCTCAGTAATCATGATGAATGTGGTGTTTCCCCAGGACTACACTGTATTCAGGAAAGAGAGGGAAGGAAAGGGAAGAAAAGGAGTAGACTTACTGATGAGAAAGGAATGGAGTTTTGAGAATACTGTTATCCTGGGCTGTGAGGGGTTCAGAGACCACATAACAGGCCCCATGACGATTGGAGGACCAAGAGTAGTAGTAGCAATGATATATAACCCTTCACCAAACGATCGAAGAGCAAGTCAAGAGTATTGCAGAAACAACATGGCAGTTAACACTATAATTGAGAGAGTAGCCACTGCCGTCTGTAGAAATCGATCCCATCTGCTCATTATGCGGGACTTCAATCATGGAAGGATAGACTGGGAAAACAAGGAACCGCATGGAGGTGAGGAAACATGGAGAGTTAAACTGTTTTGTAAATGGCGACAAGAAACTTTTTAAGTCAGCATGTCAAGGGGGGGGGGGGAAGGGCACAAGAATGAGAGGCAACGATGAAACAGCGAGACTCGACTTAGTTTTAAATCTGAACGAGTCCGATATTAGAGAAATTGGTTTCGAAGCCCCCGTGGGAATGAGCGATCATAGTGTACTGATGTTTGAGTATTTGGTCGAAATAGGGTTAATGTACTCAAGGAAGGGGCCCAGAAAACAAAAAGCTGGTATTCCGAAAGGGAAACTATGATGAGATAATAAAATACCTAACAGATATAACATGGAAAACAGAGCTCAGAGGAAAGACGGCCCAAGACATGATGGACTACATCACACAGAAGTGTAAGGAGGCCGCAAACCAGTTCGTCTCAGTCCAAAAAGGAAAAAAAAGAAATGCAGACGAGAAACCCATGGTTTAATCAGAGATTTAAGCTAGCAAAAACTAAGTAGAAGGGAGTGGAGAAACTATAGAAATAACAGGACACTGGAGAGTAGAGAAAGATATCACAGAGCCAGGAATGAATGTCAGGGGTGAGAAGAGGCAGAAAGACAATAAGAAAATGACATAGCAAACAAGGCAAAGACTCAACCTAAATTGATGCACAGCCACATCAGGAGAAAAACAACAGTGAAGGAACAGGTAATGCAGCTGAGGATAGGGGCAGGCAGATTCACTACAAACGACAAGGAAGTGTGAGAGGAACTCAAAAAGAAATTCCAAGATGTCTTCACAGTAGAGCAATGAGAAGTTCCAGAGATAAGAGAGGGAATATCTAACCAGACACCACTAGATGAGTTTGTGATTACCAGTGGGGAGGTGAGAAAGCATCTGCTTGAGTTGGATGTGACAAAGGTTATAGGCCTGTTGACCAGACCACACACTAGAAGTTGAAGGGACGACGACGTTTCGGTCCGTCCTGGACCATTCTCAAGTCGATTCCAACCAGGCTATAGGCCTGGTTGGAATCTCACCATGGATACTGAAGGAAGGAGCAACTTTTTGCCTGCCACCCTCCATGGTGTACAACAAATCGTTGGTAACAGGAGAACTGCCAAATATTTGGAAGACGGGAAATGTAGTCCGATATTCAAGAAGGTTAATAGACAGGAGGCACTAAACTACAGGCAAGTGTCCCTAACTTGCACACCATGCAAGATGATGGCGAAAAAAGCTAGTGGAACATCTAGAGCAACAAATTTGTAGCACAACATCAGCATGCGTTCAGGGATGGCAAATCATGCCTCACAGGATTAACTGAAGTTTATGACCAAACAAGAAACAGAAGGCTGGACAGACTGCAAATTTTTGGATTGCCAGAAAGCCTTTGACAGAGTACCACATAAGAGACTAGTGCACAAGCTGAAGATGCTGGGAAGAGTGAAAGGGAAGGTACTCCACTGGATAAGGGAGTACCTAAGCAACAGAAGACATCGAGTCACTGTGATTGGTGAGGTATTGGCGTCACCAGTGGAGTCCCTTAGGGATCAGTCCTTGGACCTATACTATTTCTGATATATGTAAATCACTCAGATTGAATATACTCGTTCCTCTCAATGTTTGATGGTGATGGAAAAGTTATGGGGAGGATTAAGACAGAGGAAGTTATTATTAGGCTACAAGATGACCTAGAATAACTGAATGAATGGTCCAACAAATGGCTACTAAAGTTCAACCCAAGTAAATGTAAAGTAATGAAACTAGGAGTAGGAACTAGGAGGCCAGTCACTGGACACCGAATGGAAGATGAAGTTCTTCATGAAACGGACAGAGAGAAAGATCTAGGAGTTGATATCACATCAAACCTGTCCTCTGCCCACATCAAAAGAATAACATCAGCGGCAATACAAGGCTGGCTAACATGAGAACAGCTTTCAGAAACCTGAGTTCCGAGGGAAACACTGAGGGAACTGCACCTCACGTCGCTGGAAGGCAGAAGAGCTCGGGGAGACATGATCACTATATATAAAATTCTCAGGAGAATTGACAGGGTAGACCCGGATGGATTATTTAACATGGGTGGTAAGCGCACAAGCGGTAACAGGTGGAAGCTGAGTACCCAAATGAGCCACAGAGACATTAGAAAGAGCTTTTTCAGTACCAGAGTAGTTAGCAAATGAAACACTAGAAGAAGCACCAGGAAGTGATGTGGTGGAGGATGACTCCATACACAGTTTCAAATGTTGATATGATAGAGCTCAAGAAGCTCAGGAATCTGTACACCAGAGGAGTGACGGTTGAGAGGCGGGACCAAAGAGCCAAAGCTCAACCCCCGCAAGCACAACTACGTGAATACACACTCAAGTGAAAAAAAATCAACAGCGTTTAACAAGATTATTTTGTATCAACTTTTATAATCATGTTACCAGTTGTTTTATTTGATACGAACTGAGCAGAGACCCAGACACTCTCCCCCTGCACGGTGTCTCTCACCCCGCACGGTGTCTCTCACCCTGCACGGTGTCTCTCACCCTGCACGGTGTCTCTCACCCCCCCCCGCACGGTCTCTCTCACCCTGCACGGTGTCTCTCACCCTGCACGGTGTCTCTCACCCCCCCCCCCGCACGGTGTGTCTCACCCTGCACGGTGTCTCTCACCCCCCCCCCGCACGGTGTGTCTCACCCTGCACGGTGTCTCTCACCCCCCCCGCACGGTGTCTCTCACCCTGCACGGTGTCTCTCACCCCCCCCCCCCCGCACGGTGTCTCTCACCCTGCACGGTGTCTCTCACCCTGCACGGTGTCTCTCACCCAGCACGGTGTCTCTCACCCTGCACGGTGTGTCTCACCCTGCACGGTGTCTCTCACCCTGCACGGTGTCTCTCACCCTGCACGGTGTCTCTCACCCCCCCCCCACAGTCTCTCTCACCCCCCCCACAGTGTCTCTTACCCCCCCACAGTGTCTCTCACCCCCCCCACAGTGTCTCTCACCCCCCACAGTGTCTCTCACCCCCCCCCACAGTCTCTCTCACCCCCCCACAGTGTCTCTCACCCTGCACGGTGTCTCTCACCCCCCCCGCACGGTGTCTCTCACCCTGCACGGTGTCTCACCCCCCCACAGTGTCTCTCACCCCCCACAGTGTCTCTCACCCCCCCCACAGTGTCTCTCACCCCCCCACAGTGTCTCTCACCCCCCCACAGTGTCTCTCACCCCCCCCCACAGTGTCTCTCACCCCCCCACAGTGTCTCTCACCCCCCCCACAGTGTCTCTCACCCCCCCCCCCCACAGTGTCTCTCACCCCCCCCCCCCCACAGTGTCTCTCACCCCCCCCCCACAGTCTCTCTCACCCCCCCACAGTCTCTCTCACCCCCCACAGTCTCTCTCACCCTCCACAGTGTCTCTCACCCTCCACAGTGTCTCTCACCCTCCATGGCCTATACTGGTATTAAAATCTACTAATAATGTAACAGGAGTTCGTAACAGGCACCTTTAACAATTCATTGATTACATGGAGTTCTCTCTCTCTCGTGTATATTAATTATATATATATATATATATATATATATATATATATATATATATATATATATATATATATATATATATATATATAAGGGGTCACAATAGATCCATGACCTCTCACAGCATTCGAACCCAGGTCACCAGGGGGCTCCCCTCCAACAGTACTGGTATTCTGACCACTTCTCCAGTAATAGATCACTAGGAGGCAGTGATCAGAGTACAAGTAGTGTTTGGTGGGTGGACTCTTGCCAGCCTGTATCTCTCTGTATACATGGAACAACCGTGAGTCTTGCTATAATGTTCTATGTATCGCTCACGAGCTCTGTGTCTGACTACACTCTGGATACAGTGTCTCCATCTCACACTGTATCCAGAGAAAATCTTTTGAAACTTTGCAAAATGAAGCTATTCGAGTTATCCTTGGGGCTCCAGATCCACGAGAATAGTTAATATGAGAGCTGAGTTAAAATTACCTACCATAAGTGAGAGAAGTTTGTCCACTAGGACAATTCTCGGTGTGAAGGCATTGAGTAGCTCTCGGCAACAGGAAATTTCAATCTAAACTTTTTAATATGCGACACTCACCTGAGTTTTATAAAACGAGAGCAAAATTTAATTAAGAATTTTGGTTTTATAGGGTAACCAACTATAAAAAAATAAATGTTCCTAACTTAGTTAATAATTAATCAATCAATTTATCCATGGGATAACTGGGCTCTATCAGATGATTTCGTAAATGCACCCATGAAAGATAGTGCAAAACGTTATGTTATTATAAAAGTAAACACTGTGCAGAATCAGTGAGAGTTATCAAGTTACGGGTAACAATGTGTATCAGTGTGTTACTGATGGCTTTGTAAAAGAAGGTGGAAGATGTACCGGGTGCGAATTTAATCGATATTCACTCGTAAATACAGCGATCTACGCGAAAATGACTGGGAGAGTATTATTGAAAACGAACTTGAAGGCATATTCCTTACCACTGAATTTTTTAAAGGACAAAAGAAGTGGACTTATATATGGTGACTCGCAGAGTGCACTCCTGTTACTGAATGGACATAGTAGTAACACCCAGAAAATAGTCTGTGATATTCGAATGAATGTCTCAGCTGATAACAAGAAAAAATAGATTTGAAATTTATGTGTTTTGGATACCATCACATGTTGGCATCTCAGAGCATGATACTGTTGAGATGCTTGCAAAGACAGTCTGTAGTAGGCAAGTAGTAGAGATTAATATGGGTGTTTCATTAGCAGTGACAAATAGAATTCTTAAACAAGTGTTTGTTTTATATATATATTAAATATATTTTATATATTTATATTAAATCTTACTGACCTAACAAATTCACAAAGACCTGAAAGTTGAAGCATTAAATATTATGATATATATCGTGAGGAGACATTCATATATGGAACTAATAGAGCAAGAACTTGGCAATGTGATGTTATAGTGGTCGGAATACGCCTGGGATATAGACATATCTGGCAGCTTTCTCATAACCCAAATGTCGAACACACAATGTGTCAACTTTGTGAAAGTGTCCAATATACCATGTCAACTTCGTGAAAGTGTCGAATACACCATGTGTCATCTTTGTGAAAGAGAAAATATGCATTCCCTTGAACATTATATTGTAGAATATCCCACACTGACACACTCTCTCCTTAGTTAAAAAATAAAATAAATCGAAATCTATGAAAATAAAATCTATCAATGCAATCGGAAACATTGAAATGGAATTCGTGACATATTTAGTATAGCGTGCATGTTGCTATTATGTGCAACAGATGGCGCTGTTTTTAAAAAACGCATGTTTTTACTTGTCACAGGAGTGGTATCTATATAGTAGGTATATAAAAAGACGCGCCTATTCGAATGCAACGTTGTGTCAAAATTTCAAAGCAATCGGTGAAGAACTTTGGGAGGAGATTACAGCGTGTTGCTTTTACGTCCAACAGATGGCCCTGTTTAAAAAAAAAATGTTTTTCCTGTCACAGGTGAGGCCTGTATGTAGTAGGTATATAAAAGGACGCGCCTATTTGAATGCAACCAAGTGTCAAAATTTCAAAGCAATCGGTAAAGAGGTTTCAAAGATTTCCCCTCACATGAAAAATACATGAAAAACACAGTTTTCCCGAAAAGGCATTTTTTTTTACCTCACAGACGTGATATCTATATAGTATGTATATAAAAACCTGATCGGATGTGAATGGAACGTTGTGTGAAAATTTCAAAGCAATTGGTGAAGAACTTTCGGAGATTAGCGGTTATGCACAAACGAACATTTCCACATTATTTATATATATATATATATATATATATATATATATATATATATATATATATATATATATATATATATATATATATATATATGTCGTACCTAGTAGCCAGAACGCACTTCTCAGCCTACTATGCAAGGCCCGATTTGCCTAATAAGCCAAGTTTTCACGAATTAATTGTTTTTCGACTACCTAACCTACCTAACCTAACCTAACTTTTTCGGCTACCTAACCTAACCTAACCTATAAAGATAGGTTAGGTTAGGTAGGGTTGGTTAGGTTCGGTCAAATATCTACGTTAATTTTAACTGCAATAAAGAAAAATTGACCTCACACATAATGAAAAGGGTAGATTTATCATTTCATAAGAAAAAAATTAGAGAATATATATTAATTCAGGAAAACTTGGCTTATTAGGCAAATCGGGCCTTGAATAGTAGGCCAAAAAGTGCGTTCTGGCTACTAGGTACGACATATATATATATATATATATATATATATATATATATATATATATATATATATATATATATATATATATATATATATATATAAATGTCTCATTGAATATGACAGCATATTCTGTATTAACTATTTTCTGATTTAGGGCTTCTATCCCCTCTTACTAATGATCTTTCATCAGGGTTCAGCTGGAAAAGGAGTTCACCAAAAGTCATGTTCGTTTTCAACGTGAAGAAATTGAATAACTGAAGAATGTTTTACACTTATTATAAAATCGCACGACGTTTCGAACCTACATGGTTCATTCTCAAGTGATGTTACAGTATAGAACATTATATTTTATGTTAATCGATTGTCAGGTGAATACAAATGGATCGAACAATGGGGTCAGGTGTAAACAAAGGGGTTTACATTGGGTAGACATGAAGGAGAAAAGAAGCTAAGGATAAGAAGGTTAAAAATAGGGTACATACAAAGATTAATTAAGCGAAGTGGGCGCTGTTTGTCGAGCAGTGTCTTCGATGTTGTTTGTTTCTTGTGTGTGTGTGTGTGTGTGTGTGTGTGTGTGTGTGTACTCACCTAGTTGTGCTTGCGGGGGTTGAGCTCTGGCTCTTTGGTCCCGCCTCTCAACTGTCAATCAACAGGTGTACAGGTTCCTGAGCCTATTGGGCTCTATCATATCTACACTTGAAACTGTGTATGGAGTCAGCCTCCACCACATCACTTCCTAATGCATTCCATTTGTCAACCACTCTGACACTAAAAAAGTTCTTTCTAATATCTCTGTGGCTCATTTGGGCACTCAGTTTCCACCTGTGTCCCCTTGTGCATGTTCCCCTTGTGTTAAATAGACTGTCTTTATCTACCCTATCAATTCCCTTCAGAATCTTGAATGTGGTGATCATGTCCCCCCTTACTCTTCTGTCTTCCAGCGAAATGAGGTTTAATTCTCGTAGTCTCTCCTCGTAGCTCATACCTCTCAGCTCGGGTACTAGTCTGGTGGCAAACCTTTGAACCTTTTCCAGTTTAGTCTTATCCTAGACTAGATATGGACTCCATGCTGGGGCTGCATACTCCAGGATTGGCCTGACATATGTGGAATACAAAGTTCTGAATGATTCTTTACACAAGTTTCTGAATACCATTCGTATGTTGGCCAGCCTGGCATATGCCGCTGATGTTATCCGCTTGATATGTGCTGCAGGAGACAGGTCTGGCGTGATTTCAACCCCCAAGTCTTTTTCCTTCTCTGACTCCTGAAGAATTTCCTCTCCCAGATGATACCTTGTATCTGGCCTCCTGCTCCCTACACCTATCTTCATTACATTACATTTGGTTGGGTTAAACTCTAACAACTATTTGTTTGACCATTCCTTCAGCTTGTCTAGGTCTTCTTGAAGCCTCAAACAGTCCTCTTCTGTTTTAATCCTTCTCATAATTTTAGCATCGTCCGCAAACATTGAGAGAAATGAATCGATACCCTCCGGGAGATCATTTACATATATCAGAAACAACATAGGACCGAGTACAGAACCCTGTGGAACTCCACTGGTGACTTCACGCCAATCGGAGGTCTCACCCCTCACCGTAACTCTCTGCTTCCTATTGCTTAGATACTCCCTTATCCACTGGAGCACCTTACCAGCTGCTTATAAACACACACACACAAAGTGTGTGTGTGTGTGTGTGTGTGTGTGTGTGTGTGTGTGTGTGTTTTTCAAGTTTCCAAACGCCTTGGTTGGGACTAGCAACTCCACTGGCATGATGCAAAGCTGGGTGCTATACCACGACAACACTGTGGTACAGCACTCGGCGGAGATTCTAGTACCAGCCAGAGCATCTTGAATTTCACGGTATATGTATGTGTATATGTGCAAGCTTAGCAGAATTCAATTTCACATTTGTAAACGTAAATTAATCACATTATATGTAAAAGGACATACCACGAACACTTTATGTAGGATAGACGTAAATATATTTATGAATGTAAGTTATCATTTTAAAAGTTCTACAATCATCTTCTGCGGGTGAGTGTTCAATAAGTAGCGTTTCTGCCCAAAACGCTATGCGTGTTACGCTATGCGTAAATTATGATATTATTATTATTATAAATCACTGAATTATATGTCTAACAGATCTCTCACCCTGTCCATGGAGGACAGAGGAAAACGCATATATGCTGGTAAGCATTATAAAAGTGTGGCCACGTCTGTGGTAGAAGGTATAAATTCTAACGCTTTCCATACATTTTCCTTTCCTGCCATGCATTTAACCTCTCTCCCATGCATTTTTACTCCCATTCTTCCTCCCATGCATCCTACCTAAGTTGGCCAGTATGGCGACACAGAAAGAGGCAGATAGACAAAGTCAGGAAAACAGTGTGAGATTGAAAGCATATAAATTGAGATTTGTGTACCAGACGACGAACCGCCAGGCGAAGTGCCGCCAGACAACGAACCATCAGGCCGACGCACCGCCCGGCCGAGTCAACGCCAAGCCGACGCACCGCCCGGCCGAGTCAACGCCAAGCCGACGCACCGCCCGGCCGAGTCAACGCCAAGCCGACGCACCGCCCGGCCGAGTCAACGCCAAGCCGACGCACCGCCCGGCCGAGTCAACGCCAAGCCGACGCACCGCCCGGCCGAGTCAACGCCAAGCCGACGCACCGCCCGGCCGAGTCAACGCCAAGCCGACGCACCGCCCGGCCGAGTCAACGCCAAGCCGACGCACCGCCAAACTACGCATTAATCATATGAAAACAAGATGACCGAGGCAGCGACTTACCATAGACGGTGAGGGTGACGATGGCTGACACAGTTGGAGAGTCGTTAAAGTCGACCCGGCACTTGTAGGTGCCAGAATCAGGCCCCCACGCGGGGTCAAGGGTCAAGCGGGTGCCGCCTGGGTCAGTCCTGAGGCGCTCTCTCAGCGAGGGGTCAACCATCTCCTCCCGCCGCTCCCCTTCACGGAGGTCAAGTCTGAGGGCAGAACAACAGGTTTTGTTTACCTTACAGCTGGCAGGAAGATGGGGGGGGGGGGAGTGTGTCGGTGAGAGCCAAGGGGGGAGGCGTTGGGCAAGACTTGGGTAGGGTGTGTGGAGCGACCGGGGTGGGTGTGGAGCGGCCGGGGTGGGTGTGGAGCGGCCGGGGTGTGGGGGGGTGATCATCTATAGGAAGCATCAAGACTAACATACACCGTTGTTTATGTCATAATGGTAACACAGATTTTGCAGGAAAACGATGATTTTGGTAAATAGTAAAAGTAAAACTCACCGAAGAAACAATTGGTAAATTATTTCTTCGAATAATGCAGTGAAAATGTCCAAATGATGAATCAGGATGCGAGTTTTCTGTTTTTGTTCGTAACTTGGCAGCAACACCATTATGTCTGTCAACCATATTCGCAGCACCGTTGGTAGATAAGCATGCAAGTTTACTCATAGCCAAACCACAGAACCTGCTCGACTTTCTCCAAGATGTCCTGGCTTCTTGTTGTGTCATGCATGGGGATAAATTTAAGTAGTTCATAAAAATTAAATTTACAGTTACAGGCCCTGATGAAGGCAGCAGGCTGTGCTATTGCAGCGATGTCAACGCTCTCATAAATAGCAATAGAAAAATGTTCAAATCTTGATGATGCGGCCTTCAACTGTTTCAAATTACCTGACATTTCATCAATCTGTTCAGCAACAGTGTTCCAAGTTAATGAAATAATGAATAAATCTTTAAATAAGTGTGCTTTCTCTGGACAAACAATTTGAGCCGTTTTTACAAAGCATTGCTTTACGAAATCTCCTTCACTGTAAGAATTCCCACTTATGGCGATCATTGAGCCGAGTTCATAGCTTGCAGTAACGGAAGCGACATTACCTTTCTCAATTTTCGTAAAACAGGTCTGTTGCTGTCTCAAGTTGGCATTTAATTCCTCGAGTCTTGAGACACGCACTGGGCCTTCATATGTATCGTAAGATCGATGATTCGTTTCATAATGTCTTTTTCAAAGTGTACTCTTTTTGGCATGGCAATGCTGCTGTTGCAAATTAAACAATGTTTCTTTCCATTCACCGTTGTGCAAAAATATTGTAATTCTTATTTGCCTTTAAAACACTCGCCCTTCTTTGTTCACTTTCCTTTTTCACTTAGCTGGAGGAGCACCAGCCATTTTAAAGATGATGTGGAATATGAGAAGAAAAAAATCACTGGTTAAAAATCTTATCAAAATTTAGGTCAGCTTAACAGTTAAGAGTCATGTTTAGTTTTACAAGTCTTAACTCGCTTGCCTCATAGCTGCGTTCATGTTCCTTTTGTCCTTTTGAAATCTATTAAAAGGTGATAGATTAAATTATACAAACTGCAATTTTGGCCGTTAAATGACCGTATTGTTAAATGACCAAATTCTTTGTGCGGCCGCAGGTGTTTGCAAAGAGCCACATGTTTGACATGCCTGATTCTACAACACTTTCGATGGGGTATCGGGAACACTGACCCACTGTCCATTATATGATCCTCAAAACTCAGATTGCACTACACTTTGTACAGTCATCAAGTAACTTGGGAGACTAGGAGACTTGGGATGACTAGTGACCTTAATTAGGCTCTTAGCCAAGGCAATAATACACCAGTAGTTACATTGCTTCTTCTTCACTACTCCGGTACTACAGCCTCTTGCTCGGTACACACACTTCCTCCTGAGTGTGTCTAATGCGTCTCATTCAGCTGAGGAGCAGCTGAATTATCCTTTAGCGTAGCTTCACCCACTCATGTGTCCCACAATGTATGTCATATTGAGGTTCAGCATTGGTACTGGTCATCAATAATAAATAACATACACAAACAAATGATATGGAATTTAATGCGTTAAAAATACTGTAAAGTTACAATACTCTCCTTACACTTCAGTTGCCACTGAACCAACTGATTGGTGCCTATGCTGCTAAGCTGGTCGCAGTCAGTTAAACTCAAGAGCCTACTCCACCGCATGCACCCCAACACAGTGGAATCTTTCTCGCGCGTAAGCGTCCTCATTAGGGGCCAGGAAATTGCAACTGGTGACACACTCACTCTCGGTAAAATCTGCTGGAGAATGTTCACTTCTTGCATTGGTCTGAGATGAAGATGTCACTCTGTCTTTTTCCTATTGCTCTGGCCCATAGAAATGCAACGATCCATTTTCAAACAACCAAGCACTTACAAAGACTGGTGGCGGGAGCTATGTGGATTTGGCATTGTCTCACTACACAAGTTGTGCTCCGGTGATTGATGAAATCTATCCGCCAAAGACTGAAGGTAACGTTGGAAGCAGGTTGATGAGGAGCTCGGTAGAGTAGGGCATGTCCTGATCAATAATGGATACTCTAATGGAAATCAAAAAGGTGGTTACCTGCCATGTGACTTCAGATACAACAAACAACAGGTCATCATCGGTCCCTACTATTAAAATATTCTACAGGAACATCTTCTCCACGGTTCACAAAACGAAAGAGAGGGTCCTGAAAAATATTATTGATAGAAATGTGACTGCTACTGACACCAACCAGAAGATTAAACTAATAATATACTATAAGAGCCCCGTGTTCCTCGCCATTTCCCCCTCCTCCATCCCCTTGTCCTCCCAACCATTCCCCAGTCCCCTCGTCCTCCCAGTCTTTCCCCCTCCTGGTCCCGTCATCCTCCCCACCATTTCCCCTCCCCGTCCCGTCATCCTCCCCGTCCCCTCGTCCTCCCCACCATCCCCCACTCCCCCGTCCCCTCGTCCACCCGAAAATTCCCCCCCCCTCCAACATCCCCTCGTCCTCCCACACCATTCTCCCCACCCCTGTCCTCTCGTCGTCCCCTGCCATCCCCACAATCCCCCGTCCCTTCGACCTCACTACTAATGCCCACAACCCCTCATCCACTCGTTCACCCCACCATCCCCCACTACTCCATCCCCTCATCCTCCCCACCATTCCCCTTTCCCTCGACCCTCGTCCTCCCCATCATTCTCTCACATGAAAAACACAGTTTAAAAAAAAACATGTTTTTACCTGTCACAGACGTGACATCTATATAGATTGTATTTAAAAACGTGTGTATTCAAATGCAACGTTGTTGTATTTGAATTTCAAAGCAATCGGTGAAGACATTTCGGAGATTTCCCTCACATGAAAAACACACAGCATGTGTTGCTTTTACTTCCAACAGATGGCCCTGTTTTTAAAAAACCATGTTTTTACATGGCACAGACGTGACATCTATATAGTAGGTATATAAAAATACGCACATATTCGAATGCAACTTTGTGTCAAAATTTCAAAGCAATCGGTGAAGAGCTTTCGGAGATTAGCGATTTTGAACAAACGAACATTTACATTTTTATTTATATAGACTAGTTGCACCCGCCCACAGCAACTTTCTCCCGTCTCCCAGTCCTCCCCTCAATTCCTCCCTTCCCCTCGTCCTCCACACCACCTCCCATTTCCCTGTCCCCTCGTCCTCCCTGATATTCCCCCCCCCCCCTCCCCCATCCCCTTGTCCTCCCCACCATTCTCCATTTCCTTGTACCCTCCTCCCCACTATTCCCATACCCCTCGTCCTCTCCACCATTATCCCCTCCCCTTATCCCTCATCCTCCCCACCATACCCCACTCCCTTGTCCGATGCATTCCCAAATGATCTGATGTTCCCAACAGAAAACTGGAAACATCAAATGATCTGATGTTCCCATCACTGAAATAAGAAAAATAATTAAACGGAATGAAAAACAATGACAAAATAAAAAAATAAACTATACTCACGAAATGAATGGTATGGTAAACAACACAGTTCAATTCCAGGGCAATGTCACACAAAATAATGAAATCAAAATGAAAATAAATCAAAATCGATGAAATTTCAATTTATCATTGCAATCAGAAACATTGACATGGAATCATAACATATTTAGTATAGCGAGTGTTGCTCTTACGTGCAACATATAGCACTGTTTTTCAAACAAAGCATGGTTTTTACCTATCACAGGTGTGGCATCTATACTTATACTCACGAAATGAACGGTATGGTAAACAACATAGCTCAGTTCCAACGCAATGTCACACAAAATAATTAAATCAAAATGAAAATAAATAGAAATATACGAAAATTTAATGTCAATTGTTATGATCCCAGGTAGCCGAAAAACGAGTCTCCCCTTTGAAAATTATTCTATCAAGCCTGACCTGACTAGGAGGTCGGAAATACAGACATGAAGATTCATATATAAAAATGATTGGGTAAATTTTACACGGAGTTTAAGATTATGAGCAGTAAATAAGGAAATAGATAAATGACTGGTTAGGAGATGTGGATAGTTTGCTGGAGGCGTGAGGCTCGTTTCTGGAGGGATTTGACCTCACTTGAGGCCAGACATCACAGGGGGAAAGCCGCGCTTCGTTGAGCTCCCATCAGAAGGGAACCCCTAGTGATATATCTCTAAGAGAAGAGAAGTGTGTAGACGTGCCAGCTGTAGAATCGAGCTGGGAACGTTGTGGTCTCAAGTCCTGGTCGACGAGAAGAGTATTAAACCGCCCAGAGGCATTATCGTGGGCCGTGGTAGCGCCCTGACCAAGCTTCGTCAGAGGGAGGAGCGCCCTCGATTAGACAATCTGTGGTTTGTCTTTGGGGAAGAAGTTGCTGAGAACTTCGAAGCCAGCACAGATGAAGTAGTTGATGAGACTCCAAGGTAGTGGAGGCGAGGACCTCGAGCTGTGAGGAGAAGCAGTGAAGAGGAGTGTCACATGCTTCTGTAGAGGTGGTGAAGCACCATAGTTGCTCGAGGAAACTTCATGGTGTAGTAGCCAGGAGAGCTGTGGAGGACCCTAGCAGAAGGGTGAAGCACCGTAGTTGCTCAAAGAAACTTCATGGTAGCAGCCTGGAGGAGCTGCAGAGGATCCTGGTAGTTAGGCCCAGAAGAACCTGAAGATCAGGGTAGTGAACTTCCAGAGGTGGAAGGGAAGTTCTGGTGGATTACTTGCAGGGAGTTGATAGTGTTTGGTTGTCATTAGCGTGCAAGACACAGTGAGAGGAGTGATTGTTGGCATTCTTATGTCAAGGAGTGTTTTATTCTGAAGTTTAGAGTTACGGACATAGGCTGGATTACCTACAAATGTATGTGTTCTAGGACTGATAGTGATCGATTGATCATTGTTGTGTATCAAGGAACATTTATACTGATATATGTTATTGCATTCACATGCTGATTTTCCTTTGTACACATTTATAGATACATATATATTTTGGTAGCAGTCTTTCCTGTAGACATATTTTATTAAATATGACCGAAAAAGTAAGATTAATAATTCTAACACGAATTTTCTCAATCTTTCGTACATTATGCTTCACTGTTGGAGGTAAATCAAAAATCACTTCTCCAAAATTCATTTTTATTTCTAGTCTGACGCGACACGGGCGCGTTTCGTAAAACTTATTACATTTTCAAAGACTTCACAAATACACAACTGATTAGAACTTGCATTTCCCTGATTTTATATCTACTTTTGAGTGAGGTGGGAAGGGTGATGTGGCATTAGAGGATATTAATAGGGTATTAAAAGTATCAACACAAGACAGAACACGAAACAATGGATATTGAATAGAAGTGTTTGTAGAAAGCCTATTGGTCCATATTTCTTGATGCTTCTATATTGGAGCGGAGTCTTGAGGTGGGTAGAATATAGTTGTGCAATAATTGGCTGTTGATTGCTGGTGTTGACTTCTTGATGTGTAGTGCCTCGCAAACGTCAAGCCGCCTGCTATCGCTGTATCTATCGATGATTTCTGTGTTGTTTACTAGGATTTCTCTGGCGATGGTTTGGTTATGGGAAGAGATTATATGTTCCTTAATGGAGCCCTGTTGTTTATGCATCGTTAAACGCCTAGAAAGAGATGTTGTTGTCTTGCCTATACCTCCAACAGTGAAGCATAATGTACGAAAGATTGAGAAAATTCGTGTTAGAATTATTAATCTTACTTTTTCGGTCATATTTAATAAGATACATATATATATATATTCTCTTGCTGATAGTGCAACAGTGTATGTAGACTTGATCTACTTGGGGAGGTTGATAGTATCAGGTGGTGAATCAGGAGATAGGATACCACTCGGTAAACTGATAATAGAGTTCTGATGGTGATGGAGTGCAACCTGATTGTAATAGTATAGAGTATAGGATTCATTATTATTATATGTGTATATGTATTGTGTATGTGCTCTGTCCAGTAAATGTATTCAAATTTGCTGGTATTTGACCTTGTCCTAGTGAGGCTTCCCAGGAAATAGTACAGAAGGAGTAAGTAAGTAAGTAATTATCAAAAGAAGGCACCAAACCGGGAAGGCTATGTAGCACCATCAAATACGCAAAATAATCAGAGGGCGCTAAATATCACCAAGGATGCCAATACGAGAACAAAAACGCATAAGGCGAACGATATCAAAAGTATCCGAGTCACCAAGAATTCTATCGAGGGACAGGTGACCGCGAGGGGCGGTCGGAAAGCAAGACACACGCTCGTCCTGGAAGTCAGGACATTCAAGAAGGACATGCACGACCGTAAGAGGGACAATGCAACTAGGACAATAAGGAGCAGGGCGGCGCTCCATCAAGTGACCATGGGTTAAGCGAGTATGGCCAATACGCAACCTCGCTAGAGCTGTTTCCCACCGCCGGTTACGGTGGAAGGAGGACGGCCACGAGGAAACACAACATTTAAGAGTACGTAGCTTGTTACCAGTAACAGACAACCAAGAAGCCTGCCAACGGGTAAGGACTGAGGAATGGATAACCGGGTAAAAGTCGGAATACGGAATGCCTTTACGAGAGATGGGACAAGAGCGGACAGCTTCCTTAGCGGCAGCATCCGCACGCTCATTTAAAGACACGCCAATATGGCTGGGAACCCAACAAAACTCAACCGACTTAAATTTACTGTGAACGAGAAACAGCCAATGCTGGATCTCGACAACTACCGGATGAACTGGATTAAAGCACCCGAGAGCCATGAGGGCACTACGAGAGTCAACAACAACCACAAAGGAAGACTGACAACGAGAAAGCAGGAGACGAAGAGCATAGAGAATAGCATAAAGTTCCGCTGTAAAGATGCTAGTCTCCGGAGGCAAGCGACACATATAAGTGCGATCAGGAAAAACAACAGAGTAGCCAACACCGTCCGCTGACTTAGACCCATCGGTGAAGACAGAAACGGAGCGGGAGTGAGAAGAAAAGTGCTCGAGGAAAAGGCGTTTTAGAACTGTAGGAGGGGTAAAAGCTTTAGTGATACGAGTCAAGGATGTACAAAACCGCGGAAGAGGGACCCTCCACGGGGGCAAACAAGGAACAACACGAGGAGAAACATCAGAAATACGAACGGAAAGAGAATTCTGCAGGCGAGATAACCGGACAGAAAGAGGGAGGTGGTGAAGAGGAACAGGAACCGCAGGAGGGGTAAAAGTTAAAGCACGACAGAGACGAGAGGAAGGATGTTGCAAGGACCGCGCAAGATAGCGAAGACAGTAGCGATCACGGCGGTCCTGGAGAGACAGGAAGCCAGTGTCAACATACAAGCTAAGGACGGGAGTCGAACGAAAGGCACCAGAACTGAGGCGCAACCCAGTATGGTGCAAAGCATCAAGACGGCGAAGAGTAGAAGGAGAAGCAGACGAGTAAGCAGGGCAACCATAATCGAGCTTAGACAGGACGAGAGAGGAATGTAAAGCAAGGAGAGTGCGCCTATCTGCCCCCCAAGAAGTATGGGACAAGACCCGAAGGAGGGTAAGGGACTTAGAGCACTCAACACGGAGGTAAGAGATATGGGGAGACCAAGACAAACGAGTGTCAAGGAATAACCCCAAAAGCTTCGCGGAATCTTTGTATTCAAGGGGATGACCATAAAGTGACAAAGAGGGACGAAGAACAACCCGTTTCCGCGTAAAAGTCATGGCACAAGTCTTAGACGTAGAGAACTTGAAGCCATGACCTGTGGCCCAAGACGACACGGCATCAATCGCAAGTTGAAGCCGGCGTTGAAGGAGAGGCGAATCATCACCCTGACAACAAAGGGTAAGATCATCGACATAGAGAGCGGAGAAGACACCAGAAGGAAGAGAGGAAAGAAGACCATTGAGGGCAACCAGAAAAAGAGTAGTGCTCAGAACACTACCCTGGGGCACACCTTCGTATTGCTGAAAAGAGGGAGAGAGAGCGGTACCAAGGCGCACCCGAAAGGAACGACGAGAGAGGAAGCTGCGGAGAAAGAGAGGGAGATGACCACGAAGGCCAAAAGAATGAAGTTGAGATAGGATATGATAACGCCAAGTGGTGTCGTAAGCCTTTTCTAGGTCAAAAAGGACGGCAACAACGGAGGTCTTCGCAGCAAAAGCAGTACGTATATAGACCTCCAAGTTCACCAGGACATCTGTCGTGCTGCGGCACTTGCGGAAACCAAATTGAGAAGGGGAGAGGAGGTGATGGTGTTCCAGGAACCACATCAGACGAACGTTAACCATACGTTCAAAGAGTTTGCAGACACAACTTGTGAGAGCAATAGGGCGAAAGTCCTTAGGGGAAGTACCCAGAGACCCTGGTTTGCGAACAGGGAGGACAACGGCATCGAGCCAGTCCTCAGGGACTGACGACGACTCCCAGATCCGATTATACAGACTCAGTAAATACTGAGACGTGCTCGGAGGGAGATGGCGAAGCATCTCATAATGAATACCATCGGAGCCCGCCGCCGTAGAACCGCAGAGGGCCAGGGCAGAACTAAGTTCAGAGAGAGAGAAGGGATCATTATAGGGAAGCTGAAGATGAGTGCAGAAATCTAAAGGACGAGACTCAAGGACAGGTTTACGAAGAAGGAAAGATTGGGGAAGATGAAGACCAGAGCTAACAGAAGAAAAGTGGGAACCCAGTTCGGAAGCGACCTGCAACGGGTCCGCCACAAGAGTATCATGGAGGTGAAGGACCGGTGAAACATCGGGAACGAACTTACCCGCTATCTTGCGGATACGCTTCCAGATCTGGGCCAGAGGGGTTTCGGACGTAATTGTCGAGACATAAGATGCCCAACATTCACGTTTAGCCGCACGGATGGCCCTACGGGCCACCGCACTCGCTTTCCGAAAGAAAAGAAAAGAATCGGTCGTCTGCCTACGGCGGTGCTTCTTCCAGGCTGCACGCTTACAGCGGACAGCCCGAGCACAGTCCGCATTCCACCAGGGAACGCACTTCCGTGGACCCCGAGAGGAAGAGCGAGGAATAGAGCGGAGGGCAGCGTCGAAGACAGTGTCATGAAAAAGGAGGAGAGCGCGAGAGAGGGGCAGAAGGGAGAGGTCAGAGAGAGTAGCACTGAGGGAAAATAGGGTCCAGTCCGCCTTAGCAAACTGCCACCTAGGGAAAGAGAGGGAAGGGCGAAAAGAGAAAAAGGAAACAAGGATGGGGAAATGATCACTTCCATGGAGGTCATCAAGAACCTGCCATGTGAAATCTAAGTAAAGAGAAGAAGAGCAGAGAGAAAGATCAAGACAAGAAAGGGTGCGAGTTCGAGAGTCCAAATGAGTGGGCTCACCAGAATTCAGAAGAGACAGGGAAGAAGAGAGGAGAAACGGCTCAAGGAGGCGACCCCGGGTATTCGTCAGAACGTCACCCCAAAGAGAATGACGACAATTGAAGTCACCCAGCAGGAGCACAGGCTCCGGCAAGGAGTCTAGGAGGTGTTTCAAATCAGGAAGAGAGAGCGGGACACTCGGGGGGAGATAAATGGAACAAACTGTGTACCATTTCCCCACAAAGATACGAGCAGCAGAACAATGGAGAGGCGAAGGAAAAAGTAAAGGGACAAAGGGAACATCAGCCCGAATCAAGAGAGCAGAAGAATTAGAAGCCCCAGCAATGGCTGGGGGGGGGGAGAGAAAGGAATAGCCACGAAAACGACCAGGACGAGCACCAAGCATCGGCTCCTGGAGACAGACACAAAGGGGCGAAAACCGCGAAACCAGAAGTTGGAGTTCGAGGAAATTGGCGTAATAACCTCGAACGTTCCATTGAAGAATGGACAACGACGAGAAGAGAAAGGACAAAAACAGAGAACAAGGAAGAAACAAAGGCGAAAGACCAACAGAGCACGTTAAAGAATATCAGGGTCGGGATCAGGGTCAGCAAAGTCAGGGTTAGGGGGCATGGGTAAACTGAGCAAAGACGGAGGGAAGGAAACGGGAGAACAGATCAGAGGTGGGCGGGCAGGGTCCGGAGGAGGAGGAGGAGGAGGAGGAGGAGGAGGAGGAGGAGGAGGAGGAGACAACGGAGAGGAGCAGTCAAGGACAGCAGCAGGAAGAGGGGGAGTAGAAAGAGAGGAGCGCACCCCAGCAAGAGCAGCAACCGAAAGGGAAGCAGGGGCCAAAGAAACCTCCATAGCAGGAACAGGGGGCGCAAGCACTGAAACGGGAGTGGAAGGAGCAACAGAGCCAGAAGGAGGAGCTGAGGAAGAAAGCGAAGCCTTCTTACCCGCCGGGGAAGAGGAAGGAGAGGAGCCAGGCTTACGCTTCTGACTTAAAGAGACCGGTGTCCCAGCAACTACGTACCGGGCAACGGATTCCAGTGTCTCAACAGGAGAAGCCGAACGAGAGCACACACGACGGCCATTAGGAGAGCGATGGACATCCGCCCGCACCGACAGGCGGCGGGGAGAGCCGATAGATGGAGGAAGAGGATGGGAAGGAGGATCGGAGGGGGACGAGGAAGGAGACACAGAAGACACGACAGACCGGGTAGAAGGAAGGGGAACCCCAGACAGAGGACCAGGAGGAGGATTCTTCGGGAGAGAACCCAAAGGGACAGAGGAGGGGGCAGTGGGCGCATCAGGGTCCAAGGCCTGGAAACGGTTGTGAGTCTGAGGAAGGCGGGAAGGACGAGGAGAGGAAGAGCGCAACACGCGAGCATAAGAGATATTAGCGTAAGGCGGGAGCCGGCGAACCTGGCGCCTCGCCTCAGGAAAAGATAAACGCTCCCGGTGCTTCAAGTTGAGGACGGCTGCCTCAAGCTTGTAATGGACACACGCACGGGAGAAGGTAGGATGGGCCTCACCGCAGTTGAGGCAACGAGCCTGGGGAGAAGCGCACTCCGACTTAGAGTGACCTTCGCCACCACACAAAGGACAGAGAGAGACAGTCCCGGAGCAGCGGAGGGCACCATGCCCAAACCTCCAGCACTTGTTGCAGAGCCGAGGAGAAGGAATGTACTCCTGGACAGAGCACCTGGCACCAGCAAGAATGACAGAGGGTGGAAGGGTCCTACCATCAAAGGTAATCTTCACAACCCGGAGGGGTTGACGGCGACTACCACGAGGGGGACGAGTAAACGTGTCCACCTGGAGAATAGAATGGCCCTGGGCAGCGAGGATATGTCGAATATCGTCGTGGCAGTCGCGCAGGTCCCGAACACCGGTCGCAACATGGGGCGGGAGCAAAATAGTGCCAACACTGGCATTCAACTGGACGTTCTTCGAGACCCGAACGGGGGTCTCGCCAAGGCAGGATAAGGCAGCCAAGCGGGAAGCAGCATCCTGAGAAGGAGCAGCAACGACACGTGCACCGAAACGAGTGGGGTTAAAAGTAATGGAGGCATCCACGGAATCAATGAGATGTCGATGAAGGGAGAAATCGTCAGGAGGCGCAGAATCAAGAGGGAGGAGATCAAAATATTTGGCCCACGAAGCGGGACCAAACAAGGCTTGATAGGTAGCAGAACTGGAAGGAATCGAGCGAGGGCGGCCGTGACGAGAACGGCGGTGAGAACCCCCAGAGAGAGAGGGGTTAAAAGGCGCAGTAGTAACAACTAGAGAAGGAGCCGCGCCAGGGGACGAAGTAGTCACCACTGGGGGCTTGGGGCTCGACCCAACCACAGAGGAGGGAGGGGAGCCAGGGGAAGGAGTCAGAGAGGCCAAAGGAGGAGCAAGGTCGGGGCCCAATGCAGCGGAGGCTACAGAGCCCGGTCTTCCAATACGGACCGACTCGGGGGCTTGGTCGCCCACCCCACGAGCCTGAAAAGGTAAGCCAGAAGCAGCCGAAACAGGGGTTATCATCTTGACGAAATTACGAATTCACTCACGAATGTGCCCCCACACCCACCATGGAGCCACAATTAGAGGCAGGACACCCAACAAGAAGCTATCGCCGATCTTGTCGGGGGGCCTCCTAGGGGTGCGTCGTGAGTATACGCCCCACAAACGCCACCTTAAGAAACCGACAGTCCGTCGAGATCGGGTTCAGTGACGAAGTGGGGATTGACAATAAAAGGTTCCCCTCGCTCTCGACGTCGGGTACTGCAGTTCTACGGGTGCAAGAGTATGCCTCCTCAAGCACCCGGGCGTCAAAGTAGAAGAAGTCCAAGGGAAGAACCAGAACGAGCAAAAGGTCGGCAGGAAACGGCAAGCAGATAGGAGAAGAGGGGGGAGAAAAACGAAACAGAAGGAAAAGGAAAAGATGCCCAGCAGAATTGGAGAGGACGGCAGCAGGAGCACAAGGCTAGAAAAGGACAGAGGACTGTCCCAAGGAGCATCACACTCCGGCAGCCGCCCACTAAGCCCCCAGACGGCGTAGTACAGAAGGAGAGAGAGAAAGAACCAAGAACCACTGCTGTGGACAGGGTAGAAGGTAATACTAATAAGTCAAAAGGGGGATTGAGGAGATCATATCACATAAGGAGAGAGTGGGGAGTCACAGCGGCTCGAGTGGGTGTGCACACGTGACAACGAGGCTAAGTGTTGGAGCTGCATCCCCTAAACGTGTGACGTTGAGCCCCTCTCCAAGAGCCAGAAGCGCCTAGTGTGATCTCCTAGTGAGGTATAAGCACTCTACTGAGTTGTGGGTTGGGTTGTCCGTAAAGGAGGAACAACGACGACACAACAACAACACCAACCATAATACAATGTAATCGAAAACACTGAAATGGAATCATACTATATTTAGTATTGCATGTGTGGCTCTTACGTGCAACAGATGGCACTGTTTCTTTAAAAAAAAAAAGTTTTTACATGTCGCAGGTGTGGCATCTATACCACACCTGTGAAACTCACGAAATGAATGGTATGGTAAACAACACAGCTCAATTACAACGCAATGTCACACAAAAGAATTCAGTAAATCAAAATCTATGAATATTAAATTTATCAATGCAATCGGAAACATTGAAATGAAATTTGTAACATATTTAGTATAGCGTGTGTGTTATTATGTCCAGCAGATGGCGCTGTTTTTGAAAAAAGTGTTTTTACCTGTCACAAGTGTGGCAGCTATATAGTAGGTATATAAAAACATGTGCATATTTCGAATGGAATGTTGCGTAAGAATTTCAAAGCAATCGGTGAAGAACTTTAGGAGATTACTGCGTGTATTGCTCTTATGTCCAACAGATGGCACTGATTTTAAAAAAAGCATGTTATTTCCTGTCACAGGTGAGGCATCTATATAGTAGGTATATAAAAACACGTGCCTTTTCGAATGCAACGTCGTGTAAAAATTTCAAAGCAATCGGTAAAGAGGTTTTGAAGATTTCTCTCACATGAAAAATACATGAAAAACACAGTTTTTCAAAAAAAAAACTTTTTTTTTTATGTCACAGATTTGACATCAATATAGTATGTATATAAAAACCCGCTCGGATGCGAATGGAACATGTTTAAATTTCAAAGCAATCGGTGAAGAACTTTCGGAGATTAGCAATTTTGAAAAACGAACATTTCCATTTTTATTTATATACTAACTGTACCCGGCCACAGCAACCTTTTCCTGTCTCAGTCCTTCCCACTATTCCTCCCCTCCCTCATCCCCTTGTCCTCCCAACTATTCCTTACTCCCTCGTCCCTTTTCCTCCCTTTCATCCTCCACTCCAACATCTCCTCGTCCTCCTAACCATTCTCCACTCCACCATCCCCTCGTGCTCCCAACTATCTCCCACTCTCCCGTCCCCTCGTCCTCAATACAAGTGCTGCTGGGACAACCCAATAGTTAAAATGTCATATGCGAATCAGAAGCAGAGGTGCCACTATTGCACTACTTACTGAAATGTGAAGCTACTGAAGCCATGTGCATCAAACTCAACATTAATCCAACGACAGCAGCTGCATTAGATACACATTCCACCGCGACTACAATGATTAGAAAAGCCGTTAGAGAATGGGACTCAATAGTGAACATTCTGCACCTACATCCGCCACCAAGAAAATGTTATTAAAACAAGATTAAAACAGATAGCGAAAAAGAAACAGGGAAAAAGGAGGAAACCCACCTCCATTTAATACTTTGACCCGAACATCAGAGTAACAAGGTTATCGCTAATAACCGAACTCAATTACGGGCTCACCATAACCCGTGATACATGGACATTTCGTTCTGAGTAGCTAAGTCTAAAACAACAACAGCCTTGCTATTTTTTTTTAATAACCTATACACTTATTAAAAACCACGGCCCAGAGGGGGACGCTGCATAATTAGGTTAATATAATTTAAGGTTAGTTAATTTAGCATGGATTTCTCAAACTAGACCTACAGCTTGGGATATGGCAGACAGTGCCGATCCCAAAACCCAAAGATTCAGCTAATTTCAGGCCCATCTCTCCAAAGCTGTGCAGCCAAGATGGCTGACTGAATGGCACTCAACAGACTTGAGTGGAAAATGCTTAAACTGCACCAGGGCATTTATACCTAGAGAAAAGGGGTTGGTACAGTGGAATGTATTACCCCTCTGTTAGCCCACCTAAAAGACAGACCAGGAATATTGATATTCCTGGGCCTAGAGAAGACCTTTGAACTGGCTAGCGCCTCAGCTATTCTCTGCTGCCTCATCGACAAAGAGGTCAAAGGCAACCTGCTCCCCTGGTCCAAAAACTGTCTCAGAGGAGGAAGAGTGAAACGTCATGGCACAGTCTCTGAATACAAAAATGGTTTCTTCATTCAAACACCCTACATGCTAACATGACACTATTTTTCATAGCTAGATATATTTGGAATGTTCCAGGAAACATTCGTGTCTCTTAAGGTTGTGAGTTACAAGCGTTTGATGAGAGATGTGTGTTAAGGCCCCACATACCCACTCCCTCCCCTGTGGTCATCTCGACATCCCATATAATGAGGAAGAGGAAGTTAATGATGTGGAGGAGGTGGAGGAGGTGGAGGAGGTGAAGGAGGAGGGTGTAAATAGAGTTCATCCTCCTGCACATCCAGCAAGACATGAGCTGTTCCTTGTATTTATTGTTTGGGCTTAAAGGTATGTATTAGCTCGAAGGTTGTTCCCTCCTAACTAATTTATACATTTTTTTTGTGCCGAATATGTTCTACGCATCTTGTTCATGTTGGATTTTTTATTATTTTGACTATTCTGTTTATGCTGTTTGCTGGAACTGTGTTCTGTGGTGGAAATGTGCTCTGACGGATGAGTTTTGTTGCTGCTAGAATTTGTTACATACCATGTAAATATCTTTAAAATATATACTTTGTAAAAAATATATTCATTTTGATGTATAATGTTTGTATTATTCTCAAATCCTATTATTATTAATAAAGCAAATGTTGTTATTTTCAAAATATATTTATTCCTCTGCTCTATATTTTAGCCAGTATATAGCAAACTTCGATTATTGAAAGAACGTATTAAAAAATCATCCTTGATCAACTTAATATATTCAAGGAACCTTGTCGGATGATTATAGCTGTACATTCAAACACTGAGAAATCTTTCTTATGCAGTAAATATCACTATAAATTCTCAACCATAATTATAAGTAGAGGGGGAGAGCCAGAGATAAAGAGAGATCCTCTAATTAACAGGAAAATAGTCGAGCATTATGGTATTATTGATGCATAAGATGAGGGAGCAGATGGTTATAATTCTCACATATTAGTTATATGATCATCTTTTCCAGAAAGTGCAAAGTAAAAAATTGTATCTGATATGTTTACCACAGGGAGGCATCATAACAACACATCAATATTACACCAAAAAATTTTCCGGGAAAATATTTTAGGATTATAACTTTAAATGCTTTTTATTACATATTAGTTAAATCGTTAACCCTCTCTCCAATTGAGACACTGTCTCATTAAATATTCAGGAAACAGGATTCAAAGGAACTTCAAGATATATATATAAGAAGGTTAGTAGTAAACTTTATAGATATTTTTTCGTAGATTTAGTAGTTTTTTTTGTTTGAACACACCAGGCAGTATAACATTACGAGGAAGAAAGGATTAAAGCAACAGAATACGCTAGAGATCTCTACAATTACACAAATTCATAATAGCCAGCATTTCCCCCTATACTTCTTGACAGATTGGAATGGGAAGAGTATTGCCGAAGGGTTGTATAAGCTGGAACTGACTCCGACGCACTTACCAGAATCCTTTAATATTGGAAAGGTCTAACGCAAACGGCAAGTTGAAAATAAACTTCAGTATAAAGTCAGATGTTCACCATACGATCACACACACACACACACACACGCAGTTACAGCCGCGCTCCTGTGCCAGGTAAGTTCACTACGGGCTCACCATAGCCCGTGCTACTTGAAACTTTATGTTCCGAGTAGCTGAATCTAAAAACAACAACATACGATCACTAATTCCACCAATAAGTCGATGCTGACAACATAGTATAGCTATAATGAAGAAAACTGTTTATCAATACATGGATTTTATCAGTTTTTATCAAAGCTTCAGTATTCACCGAGCAAAAAAATTATTGAAAAATTAAGCAAACCACATATGAATTGTTTATCTAAAATATTTGATTACTTAAAAAATCAATTGCGCGTAACTAACAATGTTATTAACAAGCTGAACAAATTTAAATTTCCGATACATTCACTAGCAAACAAAAAAAAAAAACTTTCTATGACGATCAAAAATGCTTTTTGACTAGTAAAATGAGTGGTAGCATTATACTAATTATTTTCCCCATTGTATCTAATTTGATATCGTAATTATTTTCCAAGTGAAAAATATATTTTATATCGCACCTCATAAAATGATATTGTGCAGTATTCAAGCTCCAGTATGAAGTACAGCGAC
Organism: Procambarus clarkii; assembly: GCF_040958095.1. Classification (NCBI taxonomy): domain Eukaryota; kingdom Metazoa; phylum Arthropoda; class Malacostraca; order Decapoda; family Cambaridae; genus Procambarus; species Procambarus clarkii. The sequence continues at coordinate 19,242,045 of NC_091159.1, forward strand.
TCTGTAGCGCTGATACAAGCTGCAGTGAAAGCTCAACCTGCAGTTAGATATAATCCAAATATAAAACATTTAATCTATTTGAGATTCAGAGTTAAAGATACGCCTGATCACTCCTAAATTATTTCAACGACAGTGGTCTCATTCAATGGGACATAAGTGGAAGTTTACTGGCTCCTGTTTGCGGTTTACTTATAATTGATGATTTAATCTACAGAATTACTGTTCAAAAATCTTAAATTTGCCAGATAAATATTAAATATTTTACCGGATTTATTAAATACTATTCGAGTTCTTATTGTACGAAGCTCAAAACAGTATACAGCGATGGGAATATATCATACCATAATACTGAGAATATGGAATACAGTAATGTTTCTCGAACTTCATAAGTCTTTTGGAGCTGTTGTCAGGAAAGTATTAGGGGTCGAGGCAGCTCGAGAATACCACATATTTGTAATGGAAAAAAATCACTGTGTAAATGACACATCTTCCTATCTCCCACAACCGAGATGTGCTACCGATATACTATTTATTATGATAACATAGCACCTACAAAACATGGAAATCAGTCTTAATATTTTGGATATTATCTCTTAAATAAAAAAGCTATTCATCCCTTTGAATTGTAATGATAAACGGAAATATAATTTCCATTATGGATCAAGACAAACATTTTGATACGTGCAGATGTACTGTTGCTGTGTTACATGTACGTCCAGTGGCAAGTGTTATATAATAATACCGACACGACTGGGAGGATCTGGAATGGGGGGCTGGGATCTGGGAGGGTTTGGGATTGTGAGGCAATATGGGCATGGTATGGGGATCAGGAAGCCCATGGGGTGGGGGCAGGGAGGGAAGGGAAATGAAAATTCTTCTGCCATATAATGACAAAAGAATTAGGAAAACCAGATCACAGTCTAGCGATGAAGAGTATGGGCAACCAATCATAACGCAGGAAATCTATGGAAAAAGAGCAAAAGTACAGCACTTGGTCAAGATGGAGTCACCTGCCACACACAGTGCACCTACTTAATGCACTGTGTGAGGTGACTGAGAATCCACTACTCCATCTCTTTCACAAGTCATTCCTAAATGGGATGTTGACCACACAATGGAAACAAAAAAATTTCCCATACCGAAGCCCAATGACCCTAGCAATTACAGACTTATCAGTCTCGTGTCATGCACATGCAAGATGCTTGATAGGATCATCCTAAACCGACTGTTGCACAAAACATGCAGACTAGGGGGAGTCAATGGATTGGTTAAAAGACGGAACACAGCAAATTGTATAGTTAATTATTTAGCAAATGACGCAGCTAAGTACAATGTATTTGTTGACATCAAATCATTTCTTGTGCTTCGACAAAGCACAGGGGATTGCGATCCTGGATGAGCTTGCATGCATGGGTGGCAAGAGGAGACTCATGAAACGGATTGAAAATTACCTCACGGGGAGGAAAGCCAAGTCTGCTTCAACAGTCTCAAAAATAATGAATATAGAACTCGGGACCCTTCCCCCACCCAAGGAGGAGTCTTAAGCCCCACACTATTCTACATACTTTCGAACATCATTGCAAATAATTAATTTCCGGAAGGAACACAACAAGTGGGATATGCAGATGATATCTTAATACAAGCCCCAACCTTGGGAAAAATAAAGTAGTCCATTGAACTCCTTGGAAGGAAATGTGTTGAATTCGGTTTCACTCTCTCGACAAATAAGACAAAAGCAAACTCTCATCACAAGCGGGGAGAAAATGAAGATCTACAAATTAATGGTGTAACACTTAAATGGGTTTACCACTATCGGTACCTTGGTGTCACTATCGGCTCTAACAAGGGGAAGAAAGAGGATCTCAACCAACTCATAGGAACATGCAAAAGTCGACTCAGGGCACTGAAAGCTATGACCTGGAATGGGCATGGAGCCTCTATTGCCGTCCTTAAAATGATGTACACAGCCTATGTGCGCTCCGTCATAGACTTTGCCACATCAGTTTTATGCACCTATTCCCAAAGCGATATGAAAAGGCTTGAAAGCATACAAAATGAAGCCATGACAATCATTCTTGGAGTTCCAAGAACTGCCAAAACATTCAATATATGAGAGGAGTTGTCCCTCCCCAGGAGAGGAGTTGTGTAAAAAGCAGAATTAAGGAACTGAATGCTAAGCTTGCAATTAGGATAGCCAGAGATCCCCATTACAATAATATTGCCGAGAAAAAACTGAGTTCTGTGCTACTTACAGGAGGAAATAGGAGAAGCAAAAAATGGCATCACAGATTAGTCTGCTACCTCGAAGAACTTCACCTGCTTGAGCACTCCCGTGAGCTCCTGCCTGTAGAGGTTACCTCCCTGGGAGGATGACTCATGCAGGATCATCATCAATGAGATGACATCCAAAAAGTCCAACACGATACAACAGGAAATGAGGCACAAGTATCTTGAGGAAATATTATAAAGAAGCCAGAAATGAAATAGATCAAATCTACACTGATGGGGTCATCTAATCCTGTCAATGGCAGGCCTGGTGCAGCATACACTGTAATTAGGAATAATGCCTTTCAATGCAAAAATGAAGAAAAAACACGTATTGAGAACTATGTCTGTTCAGCACAAGCAGAGTTAACTGCCATTGTTATGGTGTTAAGATTACTTGAACGAAACACTAACGGTGCAGTGATCTGCACTACAAAGCCTTAGTAAAAATCGGGCAGAAAATCTTGCGATAGTCACTGAAATCAAGAGAGCTGTGATGGTACTAACTTCAGGGAAGAGTCATCAAATTTCTGTGGATCCCCTCCCATGTTGGAATATGTTGGATGAATGAGCAGATGTGTTGGCTGCTGAAGGTACCGAAGGTGACCATATTGAATACTTCATACCCAAGACTTCTACAAATTAGAGGTATCATTCAACATCACCGTGACAAGGTAACTGAAGAAAGGAGGATAAAATAACAAACCAGTGAATCTGTACGCTGGTACAATATGGTTGCAGCTGGCAATCCCACTCATTACGGTCGAAGAGGAGGTGGCCGCGTGAGAATCAGTAATAGCAAGAATCCGTCTTGGATACAAATATCCATGGAGGTTCGAAATGGAAACAACAGTTGAGCAGCGGAGTTGCAGATTCTGTGATGAGTGACGAACACCTCCATGAACACTAGTTGAGAGCATGTGACCATTAGAGAGTCATTAGAAATATGTGTTGAATAAGAATGCACCCAGGCTCTGTCAACCAAATGTTCTACCCCTACGTCCTTACTTCAATACACAGAAATCACAATAAGGTGATCTATCAAATGAACAAATCCACAAGGGCCGTGATGAGGGTTCGAACCGTCATTAGGTAGAACATTCGGTTGACATCAGGTAGAAAAAAGAGGTAGAACATATGGTTGACAGAGCCTGGGTGCATGGGGGGGGGGGGAATTGTGTGAAAACCACACAATTAAAAAAAAAAAGTCATGGCACAGTTGACTAAGATGCAGCTGGGAACATCCCGTCCGTAGGTTCGAACCCTCATTACGGCCCTTGTGGATTTGTTCATTTGATATATCACGCTATAGTGATTTCTGCGAGTAATAAACCCCTCATAGTGTTTGAGTTAGGAAAATACCATTAGTCAAATATAGACAATGTTCTTAAAAGATTCTCCCATTTTGCACCCGCAAGATAGCGTAAGATTTTAATGGTTGCCAAATGTTAATCATCTTGTTTGATAATCTATTCACTTGAGACAGTTAAACAGGTCCCAGCTACGTCTGGGTACAAGTGACAGGATGAACCCAGCGGGTTTTCTTCCAATTAAGGGGTGTTGTACATGCTGTTATGGCGGTATATCCACTCACAAGATGAGTTGCGCTGCCCAATAAACTCGCCCCACGGGGCAAAACTTAAACACCAGCCAGCAACGCGTGGGTCCAACCCAACACCAGCCAGCAACGCGTGGGTCCAACCCAACACCAGCCAGCAACGCGTGGGTCCAACCCAACACCAGCCAGCAACGCGTGGGTCCAACCCAACACCAGCCAGCAACGCGTGGGTCCAACCCAACACCAGCCAGCAACGCGTGGGTCCAACCCAACACCAGCCAGCAACGCGTGGGTCCAACCCAACACCAGCCAGCAACGCGTGGGTCCAACCCAACACCAGCCAGCAACGCGTGGGTCCAACCCAACACCAGCCAGCAACGCGTGGGTCCAACCCAACACCAGCCAGCAACGCGTGGGTCCAACCCAACACCAGCCAGCAACGCGTGGGTCCAACCCAACACCAGCCAGCAACGCGTGGGTCCAACCCAACACCAGCCAGCAACGCGTGGGTCCAACCCAACACCAGCCAGCAACGCGTGGGTCCAACCCAACACCAGCCAGCAACGCGTGGGTCCAACCCAACACCAGCCAGCAACGCGTGGGTCCAACCCAACACCAGCCAGCAACGCGTGGGTCCAACCCAACACCAGCCAGCAACGCGTGGGTCCAACCCAACACCAGCCAGCAACGCGTGGGTCCAACCCAACACCAGCCAGCAACGCGTGGGTCCAACCCAACACCAGCCAGCAACGCGTGGGTCCAACCCAACACCAGCCAGCAACGCGTGGGTCCAACCCAACACCAGCCAGCAACGCGTGGGTCCAACCCAACACCAGCCAGCAACGCGTGGGTCCAACCCAACACCAGCCAGCAACGTGTGGGTCCAACCCAACACCAGCCAGCAACGTGTGGGTCCAACCCAACACCAGCCAGCAACGTGTGGGTCCAACCCAACACCAGCCAGCAACGTGTGGGTCCAACCCAACACCAGCCAGCAACGTGTGGGTCCAACCCAACACCAGCCAGCAACGTGTGGGGTCCCACAACCAACCCAACACCAGCCAGCAACATGTGGGGTCCCACAACCAACCCAACACCAGCCAGCAACATGTGGGGTCCCACAACCAACCCAACACCAGCCAGCAACAGACACAGCAGAATATAACCACCCAAACACCACGTCCTGACGATAGCATCAGTGAACATTAAAGTTGAAATTCACAGTAAAACATCCTGTCGGCGCTGGTACACAAACCACTTCCCACACACACACGAGCCTCTCTTCCTCCAATTTCGAGTCTGTTTATGGCCAAAACCTTTTTTCCTCGCTCCTCAAAAGCTTCCGTAAACGCTCCAGGTTCCCCGCATTATTCCCGAGCAGGGATTTAGGCAACAAAGGGGAGCGTGAAGCTTACGTACGCAACATTTGTCACTCCCAGCGAAGGGAAATCCTGTTGAGCCCGTTCAGAGACAGGCTGGTAGCCTGTGTTTGGGAATATTTGAGGCAAATATCAACTAGACGGTAGCCTACCTGGACCATAGCGACAGGAGTGAGTCTAGGGCAGGCGCCGTGTTCCTCTACAACACTTGTAGTTCACTATCGCTGGATGATGGTGTAAAGTTTATACTGCCAGTGTACAGGCTGGAAGCAGTGCTGATCTGTTTTAATGCTGGTCAGCTGACAGCCAGGAGGCAGTGCTGGTCAGCTGACAGCCAGGAGGCAGTGCTGGTCAGCTGACAGCCAGGAGGCAGTGCTGGTCAGCTGACAGCCAGGAGGCAGTGCTGGTCAGCTGACAGCCAGGAGGCAGTGCTGGTCAGCTGACAGCCAGGAGGCAGTGCTGGTCAGCTGACAGCCAGGAGGCAGTGCTGGTCAGCTGACAGCCAGGAGGCAGTGCTGGTCAGCTGACAGCCAGGAGGCAGTGCTGGTCAGCTGACAGCCAGGAGGCAGTGCTGGTCAGCTGACAGCCAGGAGGCAGTGCTGGTCAGCTGACAGCCAGGAGGCAGTGCTGGTCAGCTGACAGCCAGGAGGCAGTGCTGGTCAGCTGACAGCCAGGAGGCAGTGCTGGTCAGCTGACAGCCAGGAGGCAGTGCTGGTCAGCTGACAGCCAGGAGGCAGTGCTGGTCAGCTGACAGCCAGGAGGCAGTGCTGGTCAGCTGACAGCCAGGAGGCAGTGCTGGTCAGCTGACAGCCAGGAGGCAGTGCTGGTCAGCTGACAGCCAGGAGGCAGTGCTGGTCAGCTGACAGCCAGGAGGCAGTGCTGGTCAGCTGACAGCCAGGAGGCAGTGCTGGTCAGCTGACAGCCAGGAGGCAGTGCTGGTCAGCTGACAGCCAGGAGGCAGTGCTGGTCAGCTGACAGCCAGGAGGCAGTGCTGGTCAGCTGACAGTGCTGATCTGCTTGAATGCTGGAAAGGTGGCAGCACGGTCAGCTGATAGTGCTTGTTACCTCTACTACCCGTTTCGCTTTACTGTGACAGTCTAGTACCAGTCTCTGTGTTGTGTTTCGTGTTACAGTCTTTTATATGTTGTTGGTGATGTTTACACTCTGTCACGGCCTGGCCCTTAATATCCAGTCACAAGTTTGGCCGTGTTCCTAGGCTACTGCTCTGGTCATATAAGTTATTCTTAATTCACTTGATTGATTAGGGAAGTATGATTGATGTTAGCCTGCTTGTTAAGCCAAGGGAAATTCCAACAGGAGTATAGAAACGTCTGAGTTGAGTAACACAAATAAACATATTTACAATAAAAAAACTAAGTTCATATAACGGTAAAATATTTAGGAGAAAATCCCTCAAACTATTCTAGGATCTCCTGCAACTTGAATCAATACAAAAATATGGCTTATCTGAATATCTGGCAGAATACAGCTCTCTAAAACTCAAGGCCGTCAGTAAACACGTCCTCTCCCCATCAAATCTCGTCGGCAACTGTTGGGTTTGTCACGTCACCCGCCCCTTGATACCAGATCTCTCATAATTTCTGATCAATCTCTATATATCCTCATTTAACTATACTCTGTTTGTAGGTTATATAAACGAGTCCGTATTTTCTTAACAAAAGATTTACTTACAATGTACATTACTCCAAAATAAATCTGCGGCTCTTGGTACTAGTTTCATGGCCGGAGTGATATCATCGATACACGACCTCCCAGCAGCCAGTTGACTTACCGCCAGGAAACAAATGTCTACTTTAATACTTTTATGCAGCTTTCTCTCGTTTAGCCAAGTTGTTACATAATCTGTCTCCACCAAACTATATCTACAAAATACAAGGTTTGTAACAGTTGTGATCTGCTTACAGTGCTGGTCAGGTGACAACCTTCAACATCGCATCTGGCAAACGCCTAGCCAACACGCACTCAAACATTTAGCCTCGCACTCAACCTGAGAATTCTCTCATCATATATGCTGATTGTATAGAGAATAAACTATAAAGAAAAATATATTGAATTTAATTAAAATCAGACGATATTCAGATCCTGATGCCGAAACTAACTGCATTTTTAGTCTTGTTTTACTTTCTAGTTTGTTACTGTTAACCAATCCCAGAATTTATGTTTAATTTTCACATTACAGCTTGCCAGTAGTAGCGCCGGTAAAGTTAAGCTGGCAGTGAAGCTTTGTGGCCGTCTACATAATGTAATTACCAGCTGGCTACCACCTGTTTGCTGGCAGCGGGATGTCAGCGCCATGTTTATTATACAAAGTTGTGTGTGGAAATCCACTTCTCCTCTGCTTGACGACGAAGCTGTCTATGTCAGCGTTCATAAATGGTTTATTGACAGTTACACTGAGAGTGACGCAGTAGATATTGTGTTGTGTGCTGAGAGTGACGCAGGAGTTATGGTGTTGTGTGCTGAGAGTGACGCAGTAGATATTGTGTTGTGTACGCTGAGAGTGACGCAGGAGATATTGTGTTGTGTACGCTGAGAGTGACGCAGGAGATATTGTGTTGTGTACGCTGAGAGTGACGCAGGAGTTATTGTGTTGTGTGCTGAGAGTGACGCAGGAGATATTGTGTTGTGTACGCTGAGAGTGACGTAGGAGATATTGTGTTGTGTATGCTGAGAGTGACGCAGGAGATATTGTGTTGTGTATGCTGAGAGTGACGCAGGAGATATTGTGTTGTGTGTGCTGAGAGTGACTCAGTAGATAGTGTGTTGTGTGTGCTGAGAGTGACGCAGGAGATAGTGTGTTGTGTGTGCTGAGAGTGACGCAGGAGATATTGTGTTGTGTGTGCTGAGAGTGACTCAGTAGATAGTGTGTTGTGTGTGCTGAGAGTGACGCAGTAGATAGTGTGTTGTGTGCTGAGAGTGACTCAGTAGATAGTGTGTTGTGTGTGCTGAGAGTGACGCAGTAGATAGTGTATTGTGTGCTGAGAGTGACTCAGTAGATAGTGTGTTGTGTGTGCTGAGAGTGACGCAGTAGATAGTGTGTTGTGTGCTGAGAGTGACTCAGTAGATAGTGTGTTGTGTGTGCTGAGAGTGACGCAGGAGATATTGTGTTGTGTGTGCTGAGAGTGACGCAGGAGATATTGTGTTGTGTGTGCTGAGAGTGACTCAGTAGATAGTGTGTTGTGTGTGCTGAGAGTGACGCAGTAGATAGTGTGTTGTGTGCTGAGAGTGACTCAGTAGATAGTGTGTTGTGTGTGCTGAGAGTGACGCAGGAGATATTGTGTTGTGTGTGCTGAGATTGACGCAGTAGATAGTGTGTTGTGTGTGCTGAGAGTGACTCAGGAGATATTGTGTTGTGTGTGCTGAGAGTGACGCAGTAGATAGTGTGTTGTGTGTGCTGAGAGTGACGCAGTAGATAGTGTGTTGTGTGTGCTGAGAGTGACGCAGTAGATAGTGTGTTGTGTGCTGAGAGTGACTCAGTAGATAGTGTGTTGTGTGTGCTGAGAGTGACGCAGGAGATATTGTGTTGTGTGTGCTGAGATTGACGCAGTAGATAGTGTGTTGTGTGTGCTGAGAGTGACGCAGTAGATAGTGTGTTGTGTGTGCTGAGAGTGACTCAGTAGATAGTGTGTTGTGTGTGCTGAGAGTGACTCAGTAGATATTGTGTTGTGTGTGCTGAGATTGACGCAGTAGATAGTGTGTTGTGTGTGCTGAGAGTGACGCAGGAGATATTGTGTTGTGTGTGCTGAGATTGACGCAGTAGATAGTGTGTTGTGTGTGCTGAGAGTGACTCAGGAGATAGTGTGTTGTGTGTGTATAATGCTGTTGATATGCTGTGAGCCCATCTGACCAACAGTAACGACCCAACAAGTAATATAGTCTCCAGTAACTACATGACTGGTTCCTGGTCATATATGGCGGTGTTCGTAGTCCCCCACTAGTGTCTGGCACCCCAGGCAACAATCTGTGTCAGCAATACCTATACACAACCCTGACCTGAGTCAGCATTACCTATACACAACCCTGACCTGAGTCAGCATTACCTGTACACAACCCTGACCTGAGTCAGCATTACCTATACACAACCCTGACCTGAGTCAGCATTACCTACACACAACCCTGACCTGAGTCAGCATTACCTATACACAACCCTGACCTGAGTCAGCATTACCTACACACAACCCTGACCTGAGTCAGCATTACCTATACACAACCCTGAAATGAGTCAGCATTACCTATACACAACCCTGACCTGAGTCAGCATTACCTACACACAACCCTGACCTGAGTCAGCATTACCTATACACAACCCTGACCTGAGTCAGCATTACCTATACACAACCCTGACCTGAGTCAGCATTACCTACACACAACCCTGACCTGAGTCAGCATTACCTATACACAACCCTGAAATGAGTCAGCATTACCTATACACAACCCTGACCTGAGTCAGCATTACCTACACACAACCCTGACCTGAGTCAGCATTAAGTATGTACAACCCTAATCTGAGTCAGCATTATCTATACACATTCCTGACCTGAGTCAGCATTAGGTACACACAACCATGACCTGAGTCAGCATTAACCGTACACAACCCTGACCTGTGTCAGCATTACCTATACACAACCCTGACCTGAGTCAGCATTACCTATACACAACCCTGACCTGTGTCAGCATTACCTATACACAACCCTGACCTGAGTCAGCATTACCTATACACAACCCTGACCTGTGTCAGCATTACCTATACACAACCCTGACCTGTGTCAGCATTACCTATACACAACCCTGACCTGTGTCAGCATTAACTATACACAACCCTGACCTGAGTCAGCATTACCTATACACAACCCTAATCTGAGTCAGCATTAACTATACACATTCCTGACCTGAGTCAGCATTAAGTATGCACAACCCTGACCTGTGTCAGCATTAGGTACACACAACCATGACCTGAGTCAGCATTAACTATACACATCCCTAACCTGAATCAGCATTAACTATGCATAACCATGACCTGTGTCAGCATTAGGTACACACAACCATGACCTGAGTCAGCATAAGTATTCACAACCCTAACCTGTGTCAGCATAAGTATTCACAACCCTAACCTGTGTCAGCATCAATTTGGACTCAGATCTAAGCACAACAATTAAGGTCCCTCTCACAACGGGCCGACCTACAGGAGAGACTCACTGAAATAGTTGATATACCAGAAGAAATAAACAACATCTACAGGAGCTGGATGTAACAAAAGCATTAAGACAAGACTATCATCTTGGAGACTAAAGGAAGCAGTGAAAGCAGAGTTAAGTCCTGTTTCACTAACAAGCAATACCTGCAAGTTATTAAACAGTCCGAGCATGATAGAAAATAAGTACAGTACCACTTGGGGTGGACGTTAGAGCGACGGTCTCGCGTCATGCAGGTCGGCGTTCAATCCTCGACCGTCCAAGTGGTTGGGCACCATTCCGTCCCCCCGTCCCGCCCCAAATCCTTATCCTGACTTCTTCCCAGTGCTATATAGTCGTAATGACTTGGTTCTTTCCCTTGATAGTTCCCTTCATCATATCAGCACTATTTAAGGAAAATTTTACTGTACCAACTAATTAAAATTCTATTATAGAATGATAGAAATCTAACAAGACAGAAGGGGATAGGAAAATTAGCAATTTCTTGACTGTTATAAAGTATTTGATACTTTCTCGTACAACACACTCGTATTAAAGATAAGAAAAAAAAGACTTATTTTTTCCGGATTGTGAAAAGTGAATAGTACAAAATCTAATTGCATAGTACGTCAATATTTGTACAATGGTTATTTTGAGATGATTTCAGTGTTTAGCCTCCCCGCGGTCCGGTCCTCAACCAGGCCTCCTTTTTCTTACACACTCCCAGGAAGCAGCCCGTAGCAGCTGTTTAACTCCCAGGTACCTATTTACTGCTAGGTGCATCAGGGGTGAAAGAAACTGCCCATTTGTTTCCGCCTCCACCGGGGATTGAATTCGTAACCCCAGAACTACGAATCCGAAGCGCTGTCCACTCAGCTGTCAGGCGCCCCTTGGTGCACACAGCTGGCTCATAATGTACAGGGAGAGAGGAGACATCAGAGTGGACAAAGGCTACCAGGGGAATACCGCGAGGGTGGGAGCCAGGACCGTCCTTTATCTAAAAATATGTCAAAGACCTGACTGAGGAAACTGGATCCTTTACGCCAATGTTTACAGTCAATCCGAAACTATTAAGCAACGTCCCAACAGAGGGAATGTGATGCCTTACAAATAAATCTAGACAGAACTAAATGCCTAATGCAAAGTTATCAGGATATGAACGAGTAAAAAGACTTGGTCAGCAAGCAGTGTAAACTGGAGACAGATTTTTGCTTCAGAAAAGACAAAAAAACTGTTAGTAATCATTAGTAGAATAACGTCAGAGACATATGCCAAACATTAATAGCAGTATGCAGACGATGAGTCACAATAACGTGACTGAAGATATGATGACCAAACCACACCACACCAGAAGATGAGACCACGACCACGTTTCGGTCCATCCTGGATCATTATGAAGTCAATTGTGTTGATAATCGACTTGATAATGGTCCACGATGGACCAAAACATCGTCGTCTCTTCATCTTCTGGTGTGTGCTTTGGTCATCATAAATATCCGTAGTCTTCTAAAATTGGAGAAAAAAGTCTTCTGGGTCTAATAAACAACCTATGTGAGAACTATTTTTGACTATACATTTCTAGAAATGTACAAGTTATGATACCGAAAGTTCCAAAGATTGGTAATATGAATATATTCCTGAGGTGAAGTGCTTGAGCTACAAGAAAAGCCCAAGGAAACCTTACCATACCTCACTGGAGGAGAGGAGAAAGATGGGAGACATGATCACGACATATGTGACTAAGAATAATTGACAAAGTAGACAAGGAAAGGAAACTATCAGGAGAAAGTGACTATATATAAGAACATAAACATAAAGGTAACTGCAAAAAGCCTACTGGCCTATGCGAGGCAGCTTCTCTTTATATCCATCCAATCTCATTCATATAGTATATAGTGATGATATATATAGATCTCATATATAGTATATAGTGACGAAGTACACAAGGAAGCACTGTTTTAAGGTAGTAACAGCAGAACCTGGGGAGGAGGGGGGGGGAGAGGGGTATGGATGGACAGAAGAGGCACAAGTCAGTAATAAAGAGATCTGAAAAACGTAAAAATTAGGGACGTCAACAAGTGGGGAAAGGTTAGATGAAAAAGGAAATTGAAATTCACTTAATACATAATTTATATGTAAAAATGATAGGTAAAACGCGAGAATGGAATCATTGCATTAAATTTATATGACTGTTCGGAAATCTCCCTCACATGCCACGTCTTACTCGCCTTTACCTCACAATGCCTCATCTTACTCTCCTGTACCTCACAATGTCTCACCGTGCTGTGGGTTACCTCACAATCTCTCACATTATTGTGGGGTTACCTCACAATGTCTCACCTTATTTTATCTCACGTACCTCAACTCACAATACCTCCACATATTAACTGTGCCTCACCTTACTCTCAATGCCCCATCTTACTCACAATGTCTCACCTTACTCTGGGTTACCTCACAATGCCTCACGTTTCACATTTCACCTCACCTTACTCATAATGTCTCACCCACACTCACGGTGCCTCACAAACAGATACAAATACTCTAACAAAAATTTATATACATAATATTTGGATCCTTTATCTAAAATCTAAAATGATTAAGAATCTAAAGGATATCATTTGCAAGTAATTATACGCTAAAATTCTTATGAAATTTATAAATAAAATGGCATACTTGAAACCTTTTAAAAGTTGTATATAAAAATCCACGTATAAATATACATAATTATAACAGAGAGCGAGGAACGGCCAATAGGCTTCAGTGTCGTTCCTTGAACCAAAACTCCACAATCATTTTATCTTTGAAATTTATTTCTTTAAAATAGGCAGAGTACGCTGAGTTTGTGGGTTCTTCAGCTCGTTAATCCAATATGTCATTATCTTCACTCCATTTATTGCGGGATGTATTTGTTGGTTATTTCAACCCCTCCGGAAGGCTTCAGACTGGAAAGCTTTTGGAATTGATTTCGAGTTTTTATTTCTTTTCCACGACTCTCTGCCACCTGTGGTATATCCATTCTCTTTTTATTTCTCCTCTTCCTCACTCTGAGAATGGACTGGTCCGTGCCTCTGTCATATATTACACTACTCTTCAAATATTTTATACTTTCTTCTTCCATATTTCCAGTTTTTTTTGGGCATTCCAGTCAGTGTGTGAGGCATGTATGTGTGTATACTCACCTGGTTATACACACACACCAAGTTTCTAGAGAGTTATACCTGGAAATTAATACAATAACATAGAAGTTTAAGATGGAAATAATTTTACAAACTTATTTATATTTTTTTTGTGCACACACACATAAATGCCTAAATTACCTCACAGGAGAATGAAAAGTAATCCGTGTTATCTCTTGTGCTGAATACAAAGTTTGAAGAAGTATTTTCATCTTAAACTTCTTTGCATTAGAAATCGAAGAATCAAATGTAAATTATACACATCAGAATGAATGTAATTCGTGTGTGGCAAAACAGTTATAGACACAGTTGTCATCTTAACCCACTGTAGCTAGACTCTACGATCAATATGACCAATCTAAACACCACTGTCACCAATGTCAACATTTGCGTGGACATTACTGCTACTTCGGGCAAATTGTGACCAATCTATCAGAGAGATAGACGATGAGAGTGACAGAATTGCTAAAAGAAACAGACAAAAAGTCAGTGTAACAGAGAGACAAAGACAGAAAGAGAGACAGTCAGTCTAACAAGCAGACAGAAAGATACAGTGACAGAGGCAGACAGGCAGAGATAAACAGCCAAAGAGAGACAGACACACAGAAAGACAGACACAGAAAGAGATAGAGACAACAAGGGAATAGAGGTGGCAGCACTGATGTAGCTGCACAGCGGTGGAGGCACAGCGGTGGAGGCACAGCGGTGGAGGCACAGCGGTGGAGGCACAGCGGTGGAGGCACAGCGTTGGAGGCACAGCGGTGGAGGCACAGCGGTGGAGGCACAGCGGTGGAGGCACAGCGGTGGAGGCACAGCGGTAGAGGCACAGCGGTAGAGGCACAGCGGTGGAGGCACAGCGGTAGAGGCACAGCGGTAGAGGCACAGCGGTGGAGGCACAGCAGTGGAGGAACGGAGGTGGAGGCACGGCAGCACCGAGGCCGGAGACAACATGGACTTAATTTAATTTAATTTTGCCCCGTGGGGGGAGTTTATTGGGCAGCGCCACTCATCCTGTGAGTGGACACACCGCCATAGCAGCATGTACAACACTCCCCAATAGGAAGAAAACCCGCTGGGTTGTTCATCCTGTCACTTGTACCCACACACAGCTGGGACTTGCTTAACTGTCTCAAGTGAACAGCTCCTCAAACAAGAAGATTCACATTTATTACACCATAAAATATTACGCTATCTTGTGGGTGCAAGATACCGGGGGGGGGGGGGATCTTTTAAGAACAGTATCTATATTTGACAAATGGTATTTTCCTAACTCAAACAATGTTGGGTGTATTATTCTACACATATTAATGACATTTAGATGGTCACATTCTCTCAGGTAGTGGTCAAGGCGGTGTCCCTCACTCTCACCACAGATTCTGAAACTCCGCTGCTCAACTGTTGTTTCCATTCCGAATCTCCATGGATATTTGTATCCATGTCGGATTCTTGACATTACTGATTTTCTCCCGCAGCCACCTCCTCATCGTCCATAATGATTGAGATTGCCAGCTGCAACCATATTGTACCATCGTACAGATTCACTGATTTGTTTTTCTATCCTCCTTTCCTCAGTTAACTTGACACGGTGATATTACCTGATAATACCTCTTATTTGTAGCAGAGTCTTGGGTATGAATTACTCAAAATGGTCGCCTTCAGCAGCCAGCACATCTGATCGTTCATCTAACATATTCCAACGTGGGAGGGGATCCACAGAAATTTTACGACTCTTCCCTGGTTGGTTAGTATCCTCAGAGCTCTCTTGATTTCAGTGACTATCGCAAAATTTTCTGCCCGATTTTTACTAAAGTTCTGTAGTGCGGCTTTTGAATCAGTGCAGATCACTGCACTGTTAGTGTGTGTTTCAATGAATCTTAATGCCATAAAAATGGCAGTTAGCTATGCTTGTGTTGAAGAGTTATAGTTCTCAATAAGTGCTTTTTCGTCACTTCTGCATTGAGAGGCATTATTCCTAATTACAGTGTATGCTGCACCAGCCCTGCCATTGACAGAATTAGATGACCCCATCAGTGTA
>NC_091159.1:19262649-19361272 GCF_040958095.1 Procambarus clarkii
TGCCAGTCGGAGACTTTTGGAATGGAATTCTATGGATGGGTGTCGTATCTGTTAATGGAGGTGGTGGTACTGGATATGATGCGAGCTGGGATAATGGACGTCTGTGGAGTGCAGCTATTATTGACTCACCTGGCAATTGTTAAGCTTGGCTCTCTGGCCTTTTACAGGGATTTAGTGGCCTGCTTCTATGGATGGTCGCTCCTGCTCCCTGATGACGGTGGTACCATCACTGTGTCCGACCGCTGCTGTACTCTCACGTATGTGGCGTTTCATGGGGTTCCATTTGATTTCCCGGACAGTTTGCTACGTCGTTACTTTAGTAAATATGGTGTAATGGCGTCCCTCCGGATGAACGTTGTCTCTTCCGGCAGGTGGCGGGTCTCGATCGGGACTCGGACCGTCGCTCTGCATCTCCAGTATCCTTTTCTGTCTTCTGTCACGTTGCTTGGTTTCACCATATGCACCTTCTACGCTGGGCAGCCCTGGACATGTTTACAGTGTGGCCTTGCAGGGCACTAGGCGGCGATCTGCATTGGTGTGGTGGCGACTCCCGTCAATTTGTTCCGGGAGGAGGACTTTTCCCCGTTGGTGGCCCCCAGACCTGTCGTCTTGCGATGGTGTGGTGAGGAAGGCTTCCCTGCCATCTGATACCCCTGTGGTATTGCCGGATTCTTCGACCTGCATGGACGAAGATGGGGATGGTGGTGCATGATGACCCGCCGCCGGTTTCCTTGCCTCCACCGGCTCCCTCGCCTCCGCCGGCTCTGCCTGCCGTGTCTCCAGTTACGGTGTCACCTGTGGGATGTAGGCTTGAGCCCTCAGACGTCGAAGCTGCTGTGATTAGGGATCGCACCTTACACGGTATGATGCCTCCTGTGGGAGGCGACAGTTCTGACGATCAACGGCCTGTATCTAAGGACTCTGTGAGCTCTTGAGTCCTCCTGGTTTGCAGGAGGCTGGTGTGGTGCCCAGGTCGTGTGGCGTGTTTTGTGGCTGCTGACCCTATTGAGGGGGTTGGGGCTGGTGCGGGGTCTTTGGTTCTTGCTCTGGCTGCCTCGCCCGCGTCGGGACCATTATCAAATTGCCGGACGGGTTTCATGCCCCAGCCGTCGGCTGTATTGCCGCCTCTCCAGCCTTCGTCTTCCATTTCTCCATCTCTGGTGCGATCGCATCCGGCCTGTCCACCTCCTGACTTGGACATTCCAGTGCGCCCCCGTGCGCGTGCAGGCGTCTGTCTTACCGAGGAGGAGTGGTTGCTTTGGGATGCTTACTGTGCACAGTATCCTGTGCATCAGTTTCCAGAGAAACATGCTTCGGGTTTGTGAACTTGTTCCCAGCTTTTGCTGTTTTTTGTTCTTCCCGGTTCCTGCATGTTCAGGTGTTCTGTTTCTGTGGTGTGTGTATGTATGTGTGTGCCTCCCTTGTGGGGCTCTGTTTTTATCCCCGGTTCATGTGCGTTCCGGTGTTTTGCGTGTGTGTGTGTGTGTGTGTGTGTGTGTGTGTGTGTGTGTGTGTGTGTGTGTGTGTGTGTGTGTGTGTGTGTGTGTGTGTGTGCTTCCTTCATGGTGCTGTTTTTGGTTCCACCCGGTTCCTGTGTGTTCCAGTGTTTTGTTTGTGTATGTGTGCGTGTAGTTGTTTTTTGTTCTTCCCGGTTCCTGCGTGTTCCGGTGTTTTGTTCCTGAGTGTGTGGTTGTGCTTTGTCTCTTGGTTCCTGCGTGTGCCGGTGTTTTGTTCCTGTGTGTGTGTGTGTGTGTGTGTGTGTGTGTGTGTGTGTGTGGGGGGTTCGGTTTTGTTCTTCCCGGTTCCTGTGTATTCCGATGTTTTTGTATACATGTATTGGGTTTTTGTAATATCCCTGTGTCCCTTCTGGCTTGTTTTGTACCAATGTTTTACATGTTAATTATGATGTTCCTTTTGTGTCCATTATTATGTTCCCTGTGTCTGGTTTCTGTGTATAATTCCTGTGTTTTCTTGTTTCATATCCTGTGCTTGTTCTGTGTTTGTTTATGTTGTGGGTTTATGTTCATGTACTAAGTTTATGTTCAGTTTTTGTGGCCCAGGTTTTGGGTTTTTGTTCCTATTTATTTTGTCATGCTCTTCCTTCTTGTATATATTGCAGTTACTTTTATAAATATATATATATATAAAACTTTCATAACTAGCAATTCAACACTCACTCAACATCAATGAAATAACATACAAGAATAATAGACTACCATAATAACGTAATACACGTGTACATCATGGAACTAAAATACATATATGCATAAATGTAAATACTGCAGCAGTGTAAAATTGTAATATTGGTAACAATTTCAGGTATGACCTCAGCATATCCATTCTGAACTGGCTAGTCTATAAAACAACCCGTCCTCTTACAAATTACGTCGCTTTTTGCTTGTATGTGCACTCAGGCTAAAAATCGACGTAATTCAAAATAAAATCGGCTCACGAAAGTGACGTACTGTCCCGTTTTCTGTTTTGGGCCCTCTGGATAAGGTTGTTAGGTTAAGAGAGGAAACTTTCAATTAACCCTTAACCCTTTTTATAACGGTTTGAAACCTTAAAAGAGCTTCCTGCCCTCCTAACCTATCAGAGGACCCTTAACTTGCTGTTTTGGTAAAAAAATATATAACTGGAAAATAAATGTCCATTTTGAATTACGTAGATTGTTACGACCACTTCCAGTAACCGGGTTCTTGCTGTTACAACCTCTTCTTCTATATCCAACCCCAATTCGGTTGTAAGCTTTCAAGAACTGGCTGTGTCAGGTATTAGTCCAAAGAATAAAGTAGGGGGGGGGGGGGAGGGGGGTAAACAATACACTTTCATCTTCACCAATATATTAACATCTTCACTGCTGTATATATTATATTAACATAGTAGGCATCCATCAGTCTCAGGAGACTATGGAGTTGCGCTCTGGTTGTCGGTCTGGAGTGGCCTCACCAGGGCGCAAAGCCAGGGTAGGTTGATTCGGGGGAGAAGCTGTTACCCAGGCAGCAGGGGAACAGCTGACTTAACGTATTACTACACGTATTTACAAAGTGTCGCTTTCACTTAGAACACAATACATCGGCAGTGTTCATCAGTCCTGGTGAATCCACTTTCTAGGTACGTCCACATCTAATGGCAAACACCGGCAAGTTCACCTTCTTCAACATGAGTCAGTCCACACACACACACACCGTATCTTCACGATGTGCCAATACCCCCACCTCCACTCTCCAGATACACACCGGCAGAGGGTTTCAGCAACAAACTGACAGGAGTCTCAAACAATTACATACAGGGGTAGCTAACACCCCTGTCAGAAGTATCTAGCAGCTCGCTAGCAGCACTTCTCAACAGATGCACCACTGCTGTAGCCTAACTCTTTCTGGCCAATCCCTGGTATGTCGGCCCATCTAACACTGCATAAACCAGCAACTAACACACTGCTATAACCGACGGTGGCTACTTTGCCCTCTCACACGATCAAGAGTTCTTGGACTGCCCAAGGTGAACTACCCTCATCAGTGCTGTTGCCTCCTTATGTGACTTCTGTGAACATAAAACGTCATTAGCTAGACAGACAGTATACTGGATGATCCTAGGATAACACACTTCCACTGGGGAATTGACATTGTAAATTGTAGCCACAACCTAGATGGCGTTGATCTCGATACGCCACCCACCAGAGGTCATCATTATCGACCTCACATTCTGACTGAGGCAGGAAACCGGAGCCTTACACCAATACCACGCCACCACCAACAGATGGCGTTGTCTGTGTTGCACCCAATACCTGGGAGTTGGAGGGCAGATCCATAGATGATGCTGAAATTGCCACTCCAAACTCCAGCGACGGTACCGTAACATAGATATTTGGCCATAGCACATACGAGCGAAAAGCGACGTATTTTGTAAGAGGACGGGTTGGTGTCATAAAGCTTCAGTACTGGGGACCTCTGAACAGCACCTCAACTCTGCTTCAACCCTGGTAGCTCGTGACAGTACATTTCCCACCTCTACCATAGGGCGCCTGATATCATGCTACATCACACCAGGGGTGCTCCGTGATTGGTCTACCTGGCCAAACCCCCGTCACCGACCAATAACGGACCTCCTGACTCTGAATCCACAATCCTCCGGGGGGTCTCCTCGAGCAGGAAACCTTCTCCCTTCCAAGGCGCACCACCGTTTAAATGGTGGATATCAACCCTCTTCCCAAATAGAACTTAAAAACATAAATTCCTTCTCTTTGTGGCAGATTACCTTCTTTAAATAGTTATACAACGAAACTAGAACTTTTTCTGTGGCTTTACAAGGTGTGGAATATGACTCTTACATCCGGGAAAGGATAATAATAGCTGGCCACCGTAACATACCTCCCACCCCTAAAATAAGAGTCATACTGAATGGCACGCGCTAGAGAGACCGCAGGCGCCTCTGTCTCACAGTTCCTTAGAATAAACAGTGTAAAACTGAGGTCCCAGGTTCGAGCCCATGTTGTAGTCCTCCTTTTCCCTGTTTGCTGCCCTTCTTCTCTGTTGGTAACCAGACTTTCTCCCTCCTATTGTTTACCACCTTCCCTGTTGCTGCCGACAACGGGTAGGGAAGGAAAGGTGTCCAACCACTTGGGCTTGACGGTAGAGCGACGGTCTCGCTTCATGCAGGTCGGCGTTCAATCCCCGACCGTCCAAGTAGTTGGGTACCATTCCTTCCCCCACCACGTCCTATCCTAAATCCTTATCCTGACCCCTTCCCAGTGCTATGTAGTTGTAATTGCTTGGCGTTTTCTCCTAATAATTCCATCCCTCTTTCTCCAATATTTCTTCCCTCTCCCTGGTGCTATCCTCTCCCTGGTGCTATTCTCTCCCTGGTGCTATCCTCTCCCTGGTGCTATCCTCTCCCTGGTGCTATCCTCTCCCTGGTGCTATCCTCTCCCTGGTGCTATCCTCTCCCTGGTGCTATCCTCTCCCTGGTGCTATCCTCTCCCCATTAGTTCTCCCCCTCCTTGTGGCTTGCCTCTCCCTCCTCCCAGAGTAAGAGGCATGTTGCTCAGGGGACATGGTTGTTGTCATGCGGTATGATGTAATGGTCTAGTTAACCAATATTTTGCTGTTGGTGGATGTTGTCCTCAGGGAGGGGAGGACTGAGGGAAGGAGAGAGGGAGGAAGGGAGGGAGAACAACAAGTAGAGGAAGATGGAGAAAGTGTTCATGTGATTTTGGAGTGCCATGTATTGCTATCATCGTAGAGTGACCCTCGTGCTTCTCCAGACCTGATGGCTATCTGTCTCACTCTCAAGCCGGTGCTGTTACTCTCTGTCGCCATCCAGACGAAGCTGTTACTGTCTGCTATCTGTCACACCATCCAGAGGGAGCTGATACTGTCTGCTATCTGTCACACCATCCAGAGGGAGCTGTTACTGTCTGCTATCTGTCACACCATCCAGAGGGAGCTGTTACTGTCTGCTATCTGTCACACCATCCAGAGGGAGCTGTTACTGTCTGCTATCTGTCACACCATCCAGAGGGAGCTGTTACTGTCTGCTATCTGTCACACTCTCCAGAGGAAGCTGATACTGTCTGCTATCTGTCACACCATCCAGAGGAAGCTGTTACTGTCTGCTATCTGTCACAGCCTCCAGAGAGAGCTGTTACTGTCTGCTATCTGTCACACTCTCCAGAGGAAGCTGATACTGTCTGCTATCTGTCACACCATCCAGAGGAAGCTGTTACTGTCTGCTATCTGTCACAGCCTCCAGAGAGAGCTGTTACTGTCTGCTATCTGTCACACTCTCTAGAGGAAGCTGATACTGTCTGCTATCTGTCACACCATCCAGAGGGAGCTGTTACTGTCTGCTATCTGTCACACCATCCAGAGGGAGCTGTTACTGTCTGCTATCTGTCACACCATCCAGAGGGAGCTGTTACTGTCTGCTATCTGTCACACCATCCAGAGGAAGCTGATACTGTCTGCTATCTGTCACACTCTCCAGAGGAAGCTGATACTGTCTGCTATCTGTCACACCATCCAGAGGAAGCTGATACTGTCTGCTATCTGTCACACTCTGCAGAGGAAGCTGATACTGTCTGCTATCTGTCACACCATCCAGAGGAAGCTGATACTGTCTGCTATCTGTCACACCATCCAGAGGAAGCTGATACTGTCTGCTATCTGTCACACCATCCAGAGGAAGCTGATACTGTCTGCTATCTGTCACACTATCCAGAGGAAGCTGATACTGTCTGCTATCTGTCACACTCTCCAGAGGAAGCTGATACTGTCTGCTATCTGTCACACCATCCAGAGGAAGCTGATACTGTCTGCTATCTGTCACACCATCCAGAGGAAGCTGATACTGTCTGCTATCTGTCACACCATCCAGAGGAAGCTGATACTGTCTGCTATCTGTCACACCATCCAGAGGAAGCTGATACTGTCTGCTATCTGTCACACTATCCAGAGGAAGCTGTTACTGTCTGCTATCTGTCACACCATCCAGAGGAAGCTGTTACTGTCTGCTATCTGTCACAGCCTCCAGAGGGAGTGGCCGGCAGTCTCATGGGATGAGCGGAGACCGTCGTGGTAGGAAGGGGAATTAATCAGGCGTCGTTCGTCGAGGTCTAACACCGACAGATTACCCCTAAATTGTTGATCCGATGATAAAACCGATTTTTGTTTATTTCCCACAAATGGCTTCTGCGATTATTATCGTTAATTCTTCATGAGGAATGACTAGATAAGTAAACAACAATGATCAGGCAAAGATGACATTCCCTAAATTAAACTTCCAGTTATAGCTGTGGTCTTCTGGCGCTATGAGCTGATCGAGGTGACTGTGGTGGGTGTAGTTGTGGAACTCCTGCAGGGGTATGGCAGGAGGGCCAAACATACAGTCACCACTAGTGGTCTTTTTTGTACGTGTCTGTGGCGCTGTAGCCAAGAAATGTGTTCGGAAAGTACTTGAAGGCTAGAGTGGAGAACTATGTTGCTATGGCAGGATAAGCTTTACCCCCTCAAGAGTCACTGTGATCTCCAGCTAGGACATTTAGGTCACCAGGATGGAGTATGAGTGAGGGTCTACCAGACACTGTACCTGTGAGACTCAGGTCACCAGGATGGAGTATGAGTGAGGGTCTACCAGACACTGTACCTGTGAGACTCAGGTCACCAGGACGGAGTATGAGTGAGGGTCTCCCAGACACTGTACCTGTGAGACTCAGGGCACCAGGACGGAGTATGAGTGAGGGTCTCCCAGACACTGTACCTGTGAGACTCAGGGCACCAGGACGGAGTATGAGTGAGGGTCTCCCAGACACTGTACCTGTGAGACTCAGGGCACCAGGACGGAGTATGAGTGAGGGTCTACCAGACACTGTACCTGTGAGACTCAGGTCACCAGGACGGAGTATGAGTGAGGGTCTACCAGACACTGTACCTGTGAGACTCAGGGCACCAGGACGGAGTATGAGTGAGGGTCTACCAGACACTGTACCTGTGAGACTCAGGGCACCAGGACGGAGTATGAGTGAGGGTTTACCAGACACTGTACCTGTGAGACTCAGGGCACCAGGACATACACTTTTGTATCATAATCGTTAAAAGTATTTCATAAAAAAATTACACCGCATTCAAAATACAGTTGGCACTCACACGCGTGTATATAGACAAATAATGCAGATCACAACCTAAAGTTTTATGTTCAAAATCTTACCATTTTGACTAAAAACTATTGGTGCTTTGTTCAAGAACAAATATATCTAATATATCTCTGGCTCATATTTCATTCCCAAAAAATCTGAGCATTATGCCAGCAGCTGCCTGAAACTTTAATATGAAACCTGAAAGTTTGCAGCAATATGCAAAATGTTGCTGGCGCAACAGGACACGTCAGAGTATTGCTGGTGCCTAAGGGCACACCAGAGTGTTGCTGGACTATCACGACACACACCAGAGTGTTGCTGGACCATCACGACACACACCAGAGTGTTGCTGGACCATCACGACACACACCAGAGTGTTGCTGGACCATCACGACACACACCAGAGTGTTGCTGGACCATCACGACACACACCAGAGTGTTGCTGGACCATCACGACACACACCAGAGTGTTGCTGGACCATCACGACACACACCAGAGTGTTGCTGGACCATCACGACACACCAGAGTGTTGCATAAAGCAGGAGGCGTCCTCCCTACTTTACCCTACAAGTACATATTGAGTTAAGAATAGGCGTTAAAGAGAAGGTTTATAATCAACATGTCCACGATATTAGTGATCAACTGAGGTGACCATATTAGTGACCACCACCTAAGATACTAATATTGGTGACCACCACCTAAGATACTAATATTGGTGACCACCACCTAAGATACTAATATTGGTGACCACCACCTAAGATACTAATATTGGTGACCACCACCTAAGATACTAATATTGGTGACCACCACCTAAGATACTAATATTGGTGACCAACACCTAAGATACTAATATTGGTGACCACCACCTAAGATACTAATATTGGTGACCAACACCTCAGATAAGGACATTGTTGACCAGTGACTGAGGTAAGAGCCGAGACCCTAATTAGAATAAACATGAAACTCTCCATCAAAACCAGACTTATAATTATGTTTATAATTATGTCTCTGTGCAAAACTTTAGCACATTTCCTGCTTCGTTTACTGATTACTCTTTATTAAGTTCTTGCGCGAATCTCACTGCTAGCATACTTATTCCTAGTGTGTAGGTGTATTATATATATATATATATATATATATATATATATATATATATATATATATATATATATATATATATATATATATATATATATATATTATATATATATATATATATATACACATACATACATATACTAGCTGTACCCGGCCACGCGTTGCTGTGGCTCACCAATGTATGTGCGTTGCTGAGCCACAGCAACCCTTCCCTGTCCTGCCATCCTCCCAACCAATCCCTCCTCCCCCATCCCCTGGTCCTCCCCACCATCCCCCACTCCCCCGTCCCCTCGTTCTTCCCCCCCTCCATTTCCTCCCCCGTCCCCCTCCCACCATTTCCCCTCTCCCCTCGTCCTCCCCACCATTCCACACTCCCTCGTTTGATGCCATCCCAAATGATCTGATGTTCACATCACTGAAAAATAAGAACAGTTAAAAAAACGAAATGAAAACAATGAAAAAATAAACAAATAGTCTATACCCACAAAATGAACAGCATCGTAAACAACACAGTTCAATTCCAACGCAATGTCACACAAAATAATTAAATCAAAATGTAAATAAATCGAAATCTTTGAAAATTCAATTTATCTATACAATCGGATACATTGAAATGGAATCATAACATACTTAGTATAGCGTGTGTTGCTATAACGTACAACAGATGGTGCTGTTTAAAAAAAATGTTTTTGCATGTCACAAGTGTGTGGCATCTATTTAGTAGGTATATAAAAACAGACACGTATTCAAATGGAAAGTTGTGTCAAAACTTCAAAGCAATCGGTGAAGAACTTTAGGAGTTTACAGCGTGTGTTGCTCTTATGTCCAACAGATGGCGCTGATTTTTAACAAAAAGCATGATTTTTACCTGTCACAGGTGTGGCATGTATATAGTAGTTATATTAAAACACACGGGTATTCGAATGCAATGTTGTCAAAATTTCAAAGCAATCGGTAAAGAGGTTTCGGATATTTCCCTCACATGAAAACTCATATGAAAAACACAGTTTTTCAAAAAAGCATGTTTTTACCTGTCACAGACGTGACATCTATAGAGGATGTTTACAAACACACGCTCGTACACGAATGGAACGTTGTGTAAAAATTTCAAAGTAATCGGTGAAGAACTTTCAGAGATTACCGATTTTGAACAAACGGCCTGATTTTGATTTTGAACAAACATGTCTTAATTTTATTCATGTCCAGTGCCTCTCAAACACCTGAGCTTTATTATTTGTTAGTGTTGATAGAGAAGGCTGTTCCGAATCAGGATGACCTGATTCTCACAGGAGTAAATTTGCATATGGTGTGAGTGGTTGCATATTGTATTTAATAATAGTGCATACTGTATTTTATAAGTCATATGGTAATGTATGCTGGTATGAGATATGGTTAAGGAGTCATGGGCTTGCCTGTGGAGTGAACGTGTATAGGACGCTTAGGTTTTCGTGTTAGGGTGAGGACTAGGCTTAGTACGGTGGTTGTGTTGCCTGTTTGTTTCATAATTCAGATTTATATGTACCCTTTAAGAATGTTTATTATTTTAGTTATGATTCTAAATGTGTGTATTACTATATTAGAACGATTGCATCTGTTTGAGAGTGGTTACTTTCGTATGTAGTGTGTTAAGTTAGAGAATGTATCAGACGGTAGGTAACTCTTGTGTGTGGGAGTGAGGGCATCAGCTTGAAGAGAGAGTTCAGTCGCTGGTGGGATTTGGTGCTGGTAACATCATTTTAAGTTAAGTCGGTATTCCTTTTGTCATTTTCCTTGGTTAGATATCCCTATTTGTGATTACAAGATATCATCTGAGTGAGCCATAATATTACTTTTATATATTATATTGAGTGAGTTCATAAGCCATTGAGATAATTTGTCAGATATAATATAAGTTTAAGTTTTACTTTTGTGTTTGTGTCCCTCCCTTACGAGCAACTGGTGCCTGACTTTGCTTTGCAATCACAGTTTTTTTGGGGGGATCAGACCTTTTAGATATAATTTGATAGGCCTGGGTGATTATCCCTGTGTTTGAGGACAACTCAGAAGCGGGGTGGTTAACAAAGGCAAACCACACCCTGCACCATAGAGTCGGTGCTGATAGAGAAGGCTGAAAAAGACACCTTACGCTATAGCGTAAAGATTTAAAGTGAAATTTATATTAATGTGTACACAGTCGAGTTGACCGTTTTCTATGCGATTAAATGTTTGTGATGGCTTGAAGTTGTGGACCAAGTTGAGCGTGTGACGTGCAAGTCTACAAAGAACGTCGCTTTTCGCTCGTATGCATTACATAAGGCCAAAAATTGTCGTACTAGAAAATGGAAGCGGCTCGCGAAAGTAACGCATTGTCCCGTTTTCTGTTTTGGGTCCTCTGGTAGGTTAGGAGAGGATACTTTAAAGTGACAGTTTTCTCTGACGTTGGGAAACCTTAGGAGGACTGGTTGGAGAGAGAGCCAGTGACAGTGGGTGCATGGTATTGTATGACTATTGTATTAGTCATACAATAATTATGATCATTATTATTCTGAGACAGTAATATATTATATGACGACAAAATGCATATTCTCCAATTGATTGTAACGATTTGTGTAAGTTGTTAGGGGAAATAGTTCCTCATGCTGAATATGGGAACTGTAATGATTTTATTGTCATAGATAAATGTAGTTTATAAATCTGAATCTAAGTCTTGAGTATACAATTTATAATTACAGATATTACATGTTATTTTGTATTTCTCCTAGGGAAATAATTAAAGATAAATTTCTGTAAACTGACCCAACTATAAGTGTACAAACGTTTATGAATAAAGGATTTAAATTTCATTATTAATATAGTTATTGAGTGTGTGAATATTTAGTTATGTTAATGACCATTAAGCATGATAATTACTCGTTCCTTGAGTTAGAACAGTTGATTACTAACTGATGGTAACTAATTGCTAACTGATATACTTAATATATAATGGATGTCATTATTTAGGACTGCTTAAGTATTAGAAGACTATTTCAGTGATTGTCATCTGAATTTATATTATCCATTTATATGCATTTATTATGTTGATGAGAACTAAAATTGTTTCAATGGACATTCTCACGGCTGCAGTGAAAATAGCCTCGCTGTCATTATTATTCATTTCCGGAAGACATTTCAATGTGCACGAAAATAGAAAGTATGATATGAATATTTTTGTTTATTAAATATTTTTACCTACATATTTCCGAGTACTTTTCCTAGTGTATAACTGTTATTGGTGAGCCCGAAATACAAATACTCCAAAGTGTCCAAAGGTAAGAAAACCAAAAACCGTTCAGAGGGTTTAGCAACCTGTCATCAGGGAGGGAAGCACTCGGAGGTAATGAATTCAAAACCACAACGTAATGTCATGATTCTAGGTAGCCTAGCCTAGCCTAGGCTGCATGAGAGATGTTCCCGTCCGTGATCCATCATTTTTGTGGTTATTCGTTCGTGCCTGTGTGTTTTACCTAGACGAGAATAGGTAGGTTAAGTATGTGTTTTATGATGTTCATGAGGTAACTTACATGGTGAGGGGGCCACAGGAATACGAGGGTTAGTTCCCGCTAAGACATGGGAAATCCTAGAAAATCTTCTTCTTGATGGTAGATGCAGTTTGCATGAAAGGTCTATCCTCCCTATAACTGCACGAGTTATAGGGGAGGATAAACGTGTTGGGAGACGCGTTTATATTGAGAATGACAAGGTTTCAAGTATCTGTTGCGTTGTGGTGTAGATAGAGGAGCGGCGACTAACCAACGGCGTGTGTTAGAAGAAGACTTGCCACACCGTAGGGCGGGATGTTGTGTTTATGACGTCAGCTGATATCCTCGGTGCTGCGGCGAGGCTTTTATTTTCTGTGTTTAGCTGCTGGTGGCGCCAAGTCATGCAGTCTCCGTGGTGTAGTGGTAAGACACTCGCCTGGCGTTCCGCGAGCGCTATGTCATGGGTTCGTATCCTGGCCGGGGAGGATTTACTGGGCGCAATTCCTTAACTGTAGCCTCTGTTTAACGCAACAGTAAAATGTGTACTTGGATGAAAAAACGATTCTTCGCGGCAGGGGATCGTATTCCAGGGACCATAGGATTAAGGACTTGCCCGAAACGCTACGCGTACTAGTGGCTGTACAAGAATGTAACAACTCTTGTATATATCTCAAAAAAACAAAAAAAAAAAAAAGTATAAATGTTACACAGGTCAAATGCGGCCCAATTTGTTGGTCGACTGGAGATATTTAGCCAGTGCTTTAACTATTTAATATTTTTCATGTAATGAGGAGTCACCTCCTAATATATGTTCAATGGTAAAGGGTATTTGTATTTTAAGTGCGCTAAATACTTGTTTGAAATTTACTTTGGCACTATGATGTCGGAAATAGTGAAGGAGATAGTATTCGATTGTTTCAGACACCTGACAGTAGATACCCGGTACCTGATGGGGTTCTGGGAGTTCTTCTACTCCCCAAGTCCGGCCCGAGGCCACACTTTACTTGTGAGAGTTTGGTCCACCAGGCTGTTGCTTGGAGCGGCCCGCAGGCCCACATACCCACCACAGCCCGGTTGGTCCGGCACTCCTTGAAGGAAACAATCTAGTTTCCTCTTGAAGATGTCCACGGTTTTTCCTGTAATATTTCTGATGCTCGCTGGTAGGATGTAGAGTTCGTTGATGTGTTCTGTATTTAGAGCTGTGTGCTGCCAGTTTGATGGCAGCATTAATCTGGTAATCGTTACATCAACTTCTCTGCTTTTATATCTGACATATTTCCAAGTTTCCCATTTCTTTGTTATGGACTCATAGTACAAAGGTGAGCATGAAGATTTCCATTTCATTACAAAATCTTGGGTGATAGTATCTTTAAAGGCTGCTTTACGTGCAACATGCGGAATTGGATGACAGGTAATGTGAGGCGTGTTGTGCATCGCTTTGGCCACTTGATCTACAAGTTCATTATGGAGTTCATTACAATGCGCTGGGACCCATTGGATAGAGGTGTCATAACTGTTCAATCGATGTTCATGAAGAAGTTGAAGGTATGTGTAAACAAACTCTTTGCACGTTGTTTAAGAGTACGTAATTGCTTGAATCGCACTCTTAGAGTCACTTCAGATTGTATATATCCCAACTGGTAATGTTGTGATTATTTGGAGAGCTAGGTATAAGGCATAAAATTTAGCTGTGAAAATAGGTAGTTGGTTTGGTAACCGCCATCCCTGCTTGAGATGGTATTTCGGTATCCATACAGCGTTAGTGACCGAGGGTACGTTGTTCATCAGGATGCGAGACCCATCTATGTAAATCGCTGTGGTATTTGGGTAGGAATTTTTCACTGTTGAGACAAAGACTGAGGCTATGGCTGAGTTTGGTGCAGACTTTGGAATGTTGTCTTCCAGTTGTATTGATTTGTTAGGAGTTGTATAAAGCCAAGGTGGAATAGGGGGAACAGTAAGTTGGGTTTCAGAGTTTTGGAGTAAAGTGAGGTCTATATTGCGGTTATTTGTACCCCGAGTGAGGAGAGGTTGTGAGTGATTGGTGGGGAAGCGGGGGTTATGATTCAGTGTGTTAGAGGCTCCAACTGAGGCGGCACAGCCTGTGACAACCAATCAGAGTGAAGCAAGACGATGACGTCAAGAAAGGAAAGCTTGAGGATTGGGCAAGCCAAGTTGACGCCCAAGTGTCGAAGAGGTCGCACGTCTGTCAACTGTCACTGCCACGTTGCTGGACAGATATCGCCTACCGATATTTGTAAGCAGGACCCACACCAAAGAAGTTAAGGATAGTATCCAGTGGAGTGTGAGCATAGGTGCTGTCGTTTTTGCAAACGGATTCGACGGGGCTGAGCAGCAGAGAGTTGAGAGAGTGGCCCTTGATGTGGCCCCGAGGACAGGAGCCTCTTCCGCCAGGACGGGCAACCCTGCCTCAAGACTACAGAAGAGCACTGAGCTTGTGTACCAAGAGGGTCTAACTTGGCTCTGTGGCTCATCTGGGTACTAAGTTTCCACCTGTGTCCCCTTGTTCGTGTTCCACCCTTGCTAAAGAGTTTGTCTTTGTCTAACTGTGTTTCTGAAGAGTCGACGGATACAGCCATGACTAGTTAGTCTATTTACTACCGAAGCTCAGGTTGCTGTCTGTTGCCTCTCACAACACACGCTTTATAAACTTAGTCACACCAGCCAATTTTTCACTATTCGTCCCGGTAACAATGTTCTCGCGAGGCTGCTGCCGAAACCGTCAATACTTCCAATCATCTTGATACATGGCGTGTGTGTGTGAGGCCGGCCGGTGAAATATAAGTGGGGTAGCACACGTCTACACGTGAGCACACGTCCTACACGCCTACACTTGAGCACTACACACCAGCGCGCGCGCGCGCACACATACACACACACACACACACACACACACACACAAAGCAGAGTTAGAGGGGACATGATCACCACATTCAAGATTCTCAAGGGAATTGATAGGATAGATAAAGACAGGCTATTTAACACAAGGGGCACACGCACTAGGGGACACAGGTGGAAACTGAGTGCCCAAATGAGCCACATAGATATTAGAAAGAACTTTTTTAGTGTCAGAGTGGTTGACAAATGGAATGCGTTAGGAAGTAATGTGGTGGAGGCTGACTCCATACACAGTTTCAAGTACTCACCCAGTTGTACTCACCTAGTTGTGTTTGCGGGGGTTGAGCTCTGGTTCTTTGGTCCCGCTTCTCAACTGTCAATCAACTGGTTGATTGACTCAATCACAAAACGAAGTTAGAAAAGGTTCAGAGGTATGTCACCAGGCTAGTTCACGAGCTGAGCGGTATGAGCTACGAGAAAAATTACTGGAACTGAACCTCGCGACACTGAAGACAAAAGAGTAAGCGGAGACATGCTCACTACCTAATCAATTCTCAGAGGAATTGAAAGGGTAGATAAGGACACACTATATAGTACGGGTGGAATGCGAACAAGGGGACATAAATGGAGACTTAGTACCCAAATGAGCCACAGAGACAATGAAAAAAACTTTTTCAGTATCAGAGTAGTTAATAAATCGAATGCATTAATTAGACAGTGATGTAGTGGAGACTGACTCTATACACAGTTTCTAATGTACATATGATAAGAGTTCAGAAGGCTCAGGAATCTGTACACGGGTAGAGCTGTACACGGGTAGAGCTGTACACGGGTAGAGCTGTACACGGGTAGAGTTGTACACGGGCCCGGGTTAAATTCCTGGTCGAAGCAGAAACAAATGAGCAAAATTTCGTGCACTTGTTCACCTAGCAGCTAATAGGTGCCTGGGAGTTAGGCAGCTGCTACGGGTTGCTTCCTGGGGATGTGTGTGTTTTTTAATGTAATCACCTATTTTTACTCACCTATTTGTGCCTGCAGGATCGAGCTCTAGCTCTTGGATCCCCGCTTTTCTGGCCGTTGGTTGTCTAATGCAATAACTCCTGGCCTATTTCCCTATCATACCTGCTTTTAAAGTTATGAAGTTAGCTTCTACAACCTGCTCCTTTAGGTCATTCCATTTACTCACTAACCTCACGCTAAAAGAAAACTTTCTAACATCTCTATGACACATCTGAGTCTCAAGCTTACATCCTACCTATCAATCATACCTACTACATATATTACAATCTCTACTGGACGGTAGAGTGACGGTCTCGCTTTATGCAGGTCGGCATTCAATCCCTGACCATCCAAGTGGTTGGGACCCACAGGCAACACGTGAGGACCCACAGGCAACACCTGAGGACCCACAGGCAACACCTGAGGACCCACAGGCAACACCTGAGGATCCACAGGCAACACCTGAGGACCCACAGGCAACACCTGAGGACCCACAGGCAACACCTGAGGACCCACAGGCAACACTACACCCGGTGTGTATCCAAAATAAGGTACGTGTTGAAAATATAGAGAAGGGCCGCCCTTTTAAGGTAGCGACCAATCTATTACCATGATAGAGTAGGTAACGGAGCTCATGTTGGGGGACTACAGCATGATAGGGGACTCCAGCATGTTGGGGGACAACAGCATGTTGGGGGACTACAGCATGTTGGGGACTACAGCATGTTGGGCGACTACAGCATGTTGGGGGACTACAACATGGAGGACTACAGCATGTTGGGGGACTACAGTATGTTGGGGACTACAACATGTTGGGGGACTACAGCATGTTGGGGACTACAGCATGTTGGGGGACTACAGCATGTTGGGGACTACAGCATGTTGGGGGACAACAGCATGTTGGGGACTATAACATGTTGGAGGACTACAGCATGTTGGGGGACTACAGTATGTTGGGGACTACAGCATGTTGGGGGACTACAGTATGTTGGGGACTACAGCATGTTGGGGGACTACAGCATGTTGGGGACTACAGCATGTTGGGGGACAACAACATGTTGGGGGACTACAGTATGTTGGGGACTACAGCATGTTGGGGGACTACAGTATGTTGGGGACTACAGCATGTTGGGGGACTACAGTATGTTGGGGACTACAGCATGTTGGGGACTATAACATGTTGGAGGACTACAGCATGTTGGGGGACTACAGTATGTTGGGGACTACAGCATGTTGGGGGACTACAGTATGTTGGGAACTACAGCATATTGGGGGACTACAGCATGTTGGGGGACTACAGCATGTTGGGGACTACAACATGGAGGACTACAGCATGTTGGGGGACTACAGTATGTTGGGGACTACAACATGGAGGACTACAGCATGTTGGGGGACTACAGTATGTTGGGGACTACAGCATGTTGGGGGACTACAACATGGAGGACTACAGCATGTTGGGGGACTACAGTATGTTGGGGACTACAGCATGTTGGGGGACAACAGCATGTTGGGGACTACAGCATGTTGGGGGACTACAGCATGTTGGGGGACTACAACATGGAGGACTACAGCATGTTGGGGGACTACAGTATGTTGGGGACTACAGCATGTTGGGGGACAACAGCATGTTGGGGACTACAGCATGTTGGGGGACTACAGCATGTTGGGGGACTACAGCATGTTGGGGGACTACAGCATGTTGGGGGACTACAGCATGTTGGGGACTACAGCATGTTGGGGGACTACAGCATGTTGGGGACTACAGCATGTTGGGGACTACAGCATGTTGGGGGACTACAGCATGTTGGGGGACTACAGCATGTTGGGAGACTACAGCATGATGGGAGACTACAGCATGATGGGAGACTACAGCATAATGGGGGACAGGCAGCCAAAGTGTATTCATACACGTTAGGCTAATTATCGACATCCCCCTCCATCCCCAAGGTCGAATTAATGACCCTGCCCAGGGTGCAGCCGCCGCCACTAGCTGACTAGCTCCTGAGTACCTACTTACTGAAAGGTGAACAGTTGTATTATATGATAGGAAACAATTTCTGTCGCGCCCTAGATTCGAACTCGGAATTGTGCGCCGAGAACGATCCTGGCTGTACTACCGAGACCCCTAAATGGATGATGGAATTCGATGGTGTGAAATGTACAAATACAATGAAACAATTCATACCACGCAAGAGGGAAGAGGATGAGAAAAGCAAAGTATACGCCAGGTACAGTGGGTAATGTTGGGCAGCAGAGGAGAGAACCTAGAATGCATGGAGAAAGTCCAGAGAACAGTAATGGAGGCCAATAGAGAGGCACTGAAGAGAACCAGGAATGAATTCACTCATCAGGAGGGGAAGGTTATCTTCTAGAGATGATTTCGGGGCTTAGCGTCCCTGCGGCTCGGTCCTCAACCAGGCCTCCCTTTTTGTTACACATCCCAGAAAGCAGCCTGTAAGAGCTTTCTAATTCCCAGGTACCTATGTACTGTTAGATGAACAGGTACATCAGAGTGAAAGAAACTCTGCCCATTTTTTCAGCCTCTGCCGGGGATCGAACCCGGAACGTTAGAACTACGAATCCCAAGCGCTGTCCACTCAGCCGTCATTCCAGGGATGCTGAGGCAATATGAAAAGGATATTGTAGCGAAAACTAAGGACTAATCAAAGCATTCCTATAGCCATATCAAAAAGTCAAAAACAGTAAGAGACCACGTGATCACGTAGAAGAGAAGGAAAGGAATTTTCACGATAAATGATAACAAAGTATGTGAGGAACTCACAAAATATGTAATACAAAAAAACCACATTGAGACTAGAGCTGTGAGATGAAAGGCCAAAGGAAACACTGGATGACATATTTGTGCTGAAGAAGTTAAAAAAAAACCTGTAGAAGAGAGATGCAACAAATCAATAGGACCAGATTTAATGTAACCATAGTTACTGAAAGAGACTACACAGGTATTTGGCCGCCTAATAACGAAAGTATTACATAAAATTCTTAAGACTGGAAATCTCACAGAATTTCGGAAAAAGGTAAAAGTAGTTCTAATATGAAAAAATGGGGAGAGAGATAGTTACAATGTTATACTGACCAATGTCATTGACAAGTATTCCGTGTAAACTGCTGGAAAAAGAAATCAGACCGACATTAATGGAAAACCTGGAAAAAAAATTATCAAGGGAAAGCGCCAAGCCATTACGACTATGAAGCACTTTTTTTTTTTTTATTTTTTTTTTAAGCATGGGAAGGGATCAGGATAAGGATTTTGGATGGGACGGGGAAAAGGATTGGTGCACAACTACTTGGACGGTCGGGGATTGAACGCCGACCTACATGAAGCGGGACTAGCATGGATTTTGAAGAGGAAAGTAATTTCTGAGAAACTTGGTAGAGGTCTATGACAAGATTACTAAATAAAGCAGGGAAAAGAAGGCTGGGTTGAATGCATTTCCTAGACTGACAAAGTATTTGATAGTGTTTCTCATGAAAGGCTGATGAACACAATGGAGAAGCAAGTTGGGGTAACTGGTAAGACACTGAATTGGGCGACGAGGGTTCGAGTTGGAGGAAGGTAAGAAGCGGAGTTCCCCAAGATAAGGCCCTGTGGTCCCATACTGTTTCTAAATGATGTGAATGACCTAGTCGAGGCAGCGAGCTGGTGCACGTCTGTGTTTGCACACGACGTGTGTCTGTGTCTGCACGCGACGTGTGTCTGTGTCTGCACGCGACGTGTGTCTGTGTCTGCACGCGACGTGTGTCTGTGTCTGCACGCGACGTGTGTCTGTGTCTGCACGCGACGTGTGTCTGTGTCTGCACGCGACGTGTGTCTGTGTCTGCACACGACGTGTGTCTGTGTCTGCACACGACGTGTGTCTGTGTCTGCACACGACGTGTGTCTGTGTCTGCACACGACGTGTGTCTGTGTCTGCACAGGAGGACTCTAGCAAGTTTCAGGATGACCTGGGTCAACTCCACGAGAGGGCAAACAAATGGTTGCTGCACTTCACCCCTAACAAAAGTAATATAATAAAGATATATAATGGATGCTGAACATCTTGCTGAACATCTTGCTGAACATCTTGCTGAACATCTTGCTGAACATCTTGCTGAACATCTTGCTGAACATCTTGCTGAACATCTTGCTGAACATCTTGCTGAACATCTTGCTGGAAAACCTGCATGGCAGCCTGAAGCAGA
The DNA here is from genome assembly GCF_040958095.1 of Procambarus clarkii. Classification (NCBI taxonomy): domain Eukaryota; kingdom Metazoa; phylum Arthropoda; class Malacostraca; order Decapoda; family Cambaridae; genus Procambarus; species Procambarus clarkii. The sequence continues at coordinate 19,282,937 of NC_091159.1, forward strand.
ACCTGCTGGTCCACATTCACATGGACCATGCATAATATACTTTTATATAAGCAAGTCGTGAACCTTATGCAGGAACCCGATGCAACACATTGCTTTAAGAAACTTCTAAGAGAGGCTGGTGCAAGAGGCCCCGATAAGATGGGAGCTCCAGGCCCTGTCGAAGATAGAGGATGATGGAGCACTTGCAAATTATGTGTCAATATCCAGTCCCTCTGAGGCAGGAACAGGGAGTAAACATTTGAAAATGGATGAGGCAGATAGAAAAGAGAGTGGAGAGAAGGGAGAAAATTATATGGAGAAGTAGAGAGATGAGATGGAAGAAGAAGAGCAAGGCAGAGATATATGAAGAGAAGAGTGTGAGAAGGGTGTAGATATTATATATATATATATCTATATGACCACAAGGATTATCTCCAGAGAAAGGATCCTTCTTTGTTTCTTATCGTTTACCTTGTGGAGGTGTTTCCTCCACGTCGTCTGAGCAGGAAGACCTAAACAAACTCTAGAAAGACCATAGGCTGCTAGAGATCAATCCGAGCAAGTGTAAATGTATTAAGAGAGGAGCACCATCACTATCACTGTAAACTCACATCTAGGATATCATCAGCCGCACATGCAACACTGATAGCCATGTAATATGGATTTAACAACGAGAGAGAGAGAGAGAGAGAGAGAGAGAGAGAGAGAGAGAGAGAGAGAGAGAGAGAGAGAGAACCTTTCTCAAGAACATCACTCCATCAGCGATCATTCACTCCGAGGCTGACTCACATCTGGAACTTGTTCCCTCAACAGGTTGATACACGGGAGATCAGGTCAACTGATCACATGAAGGCTCTGGCACACAGTTGGCTACAGACTCATTATGTTCTTTACATGATTGTTACCTAATGTTGTTAATGAATAAAGGCTATTCCTACTGATGCATATAACAAGCTCTGGAAAAAATGGTCTTCTAGGAGTAGGTATGAACTTAGCTGAGGCAGGATAACAGCTCTTGCTTGCAGTTTCACCAGGTTCCTTATATGATAGTTCCCTATGCGATAGGTTCAAAGTATATTCTCATGAAATAAATGAGTTTGTAAGACCGGGTTTCATGAGCTGAGATGGGATAACAACTCCAAGGGAACATTGTACCCAGGATAGCAGCCTCATTAGACGTTGAGATTTAATTCCCGTCCTAATCGCTCATTTAGACCCTGACAAAGCACTCAGGAGAGTGTGAAAGACTTTATTTAATGTAAAAAGGAATTTACACAAACATTTAATTATATTTACATTTACATTTTTACACTGAGTTACATTAAACTGATAAATGTAACAATAGAAAGAGGTATTCTTTCAGAGGTATATGACAAGGGTTGAGAGATTCATGGTAACAGATGCAAGGAAGAGGCGCAGGGAGAAGGTAAACATTGGCCCCATTCCTTACAATCCCAGAGGAGAGTGGGGAACCCTCCACAAGCAGTTCAGAAGTCCCCCCAAGAGAAGTGCAGCATCCCGTTCTTTCACCCAATAAAAGCACTCCCCACTCCAAACTCTCCCTGTCTCCCCACCAAATGCCCACCCAGTCCCTTCTACTCCCAATCCCCTCATCTCCCCAAGCCCTTTCCTCCCCTCCATCTTTTGAATCATGCCCCAACCCACCACCCTCCGAACTCATGGCAAGTATCGCACAGTAAATCAACCCTGTCCATGCAGCCCAATCCATGGAACAACTTTCTACACAGTGGAACAGCCAGCAAGAGTAAGTGAAGATTGATGAAAGTGAGCTTCAAGGTGCTGTACACAGATGGGATTACAAATAAAACAAGTGAACCTGGAGAGAGAGAGAGAGAGAGAGAGAGAGAGAGCACAAGAAGGAATACCAGATGTAATAGCAGTCACAGAAACAAAACTATAAGGCTTCATAACAAATGTGGTGTTTCCACAGAAGTACTATATAGTAAGGAAAGAGAAGAAGGGAAGAGGAGGAGGAGGAGAAGTGGCTCTGCTGATAAGGAAAGACTGGAGTTTCGAAGAGATGGCCATCCCAGGCTGTGAAGATTTCAGAGACTACATAAAAGGCACTATGACAAAGGGAGGACCAAAGATAATAGCCAACTCATTCTCCTGTTTAGATAGTAGTTTTTGTAACTATGTGCACAATAGTACAAAGATTGCTGTTCTTAGCAATTAGAACAGGGCTTTGAATTGTTCATTTATAGCGTCGGAAAAATGAAGCTAAAAAACAAACTTAAGTATTCCTAGGTCTAGTATAGCACACACAAGTACTATATTAGGCCTCAGATATCGTGTATTAGGCCAAGGAAGATTAGGTTAGGTTAGTTTGTCTTTGTAACGTAAGCAGAAAATAGTTTCCCGGTTTGTCCAACTCAACAGTTCCGATTTCTACTTTTTAATTTCGTTGTACGTTGGTATATATACTACGGTCCTCGTCGTTACTATAAGTACTACCAAACAGGAGGATGGGCTACAATAGCAGTTGTAATATATACCTCCCCTTTCCCCTCCCCCGTTAAATGTTAGAAGACCCAGACAGGAGTATGACGGAAGCAACATTAATGTAATAGAGGCAAGACAATTCAGGCAGCGTCGATTATCTGAAGGAACAACTCTAAGCAGTAAATCATGGGTGATTTTACCATGGAAAGATAAACTGGGAAAAAATAGAGATCTATATGGAGGTACAGAAACATGGAGGTAAAATATAAGACGAGTTAACAAGAAGCTTTCTAAGCCAAAATGTCAAGGGGCCCACAAAAATGAGATGAAATAATGAACCAGCCAGACTTGATCTGATATTCACCCTGAACGAGCCAGACATAAGGGAAGTCAAATCAGTATCCCACATAAGAATTAGTAACCACAGTTTACTAATATTTGAGTTTCTTGGTGGAAGTAGGAATAACCTACACAAGGAAATGACCGAAAAGCAAAAGTCTGGAATACCGAAGGGGAACTATTAGAAATTTCCTTACTATCATAGAGAGAGAGAGAGAGAGAGAGAGAGAGACAGAGAGAGAGAGAGACAGAGAGAGAGAGAGACAGAGAAACAGAGAGATAGAGAGAGAGGAGAGAGAGAGAGGAGAGAGAGAGAGACAGAGAAACAGAGAGATAGAGAGAGAGGAGAGAGAGAGAGGAGAGAGAGAGAGACAGAGAAACAGAGAGATAGAGAGAGAGGAGAGAGAGAGAGGAGAGAGAGAGAGGAGAGAGAGAGAGATAGAGAGAGAGAGAGACAGAGAGACAGAGAGATAGAGAGAGAGGAGAGAGAGAGAGGAGAGAGAGAGAGGAGAGAGAGAGAGATAGAGAGAGAGAAGAGAGAGAGAGAGATAGAGAGAGAGGAGAGAGAGAGAGATAGAGAGAGAGGAGAGAGAGAGAGGAGAGAGAGAGAGGAGAGAGAGAGAGATAGAGAGAGAGGAGAGAGAGAGAGATAGAGAGAGAGGAGAGAGAGAGAGGAGAGAGAGAGAGGAGAGAGAGAGAGAGAGACCATGGGAGACAGAGCTCAGAAAAATGTTTGTACGAGGCATGATGGACTACATCACCCAGAAGTGTCAGGAGGCAGAAAACAGGATTATCCCGGCCTAGAATATAAAAAAAAACGAAAAGCAAATGAAAAATCAATGGTTCAATCAGCCGTGTAAGGAAGCAAGGCAGCTAAGCACAAGAGCATGGAGAAACTACAGAATTAACAGGACACCAGCTAGCAAAGAGAGATACCAGAGAGCCAGAAATGGGTACCTCAGTGAGAGGAGAGAAGCAAAGAGGCAGTATGAACACGACATAGCAAATATAACCAAGATCCAACCAAAACTGCTATACAACCACATCAGGACGAAAATAATAGTGAACGAATGGGCGATGAAACCAAGAATGGATACACAGAGAATAAAAAAAAGAGGTGTTTGAAGAACTCAACAAAAGATTCCGGAAGTCTTCACAGTAGAGCAAGGAGAAGTTCCTGAACTAAGAGGGGTGGCGATAAACCAAGCAGCCTTGGAAAATTTTGAAATTACCAGAGATGAGGTTAGGAGGTGTCTGATAGATCTGGATGTGAATAAGGCTGTTGGACCTGAGGGAATCTCACCATGGATGCTAAAAGAGGGGACAGAAACACTTTACTTGCCACTATCTATGGTGTATAACAAGTCACTAGAAACAGGAGACCTACAAGAGTGCTGGAAGACAGCTAATGTAGTCCCAATATACATAAAGGGGGAAATGCAGGAGGCCCTTAACTACAGGTCGGTGTCCCTAATTTGAGTACCATGGAAAGGGGTGGATTTTTTTTTTTTTTTTACAGGGATATTCCTGCGCGGGGCCTTAAGCCTCTGGCTGGCTCAATAAGTGTTACTTGTTTATGTTTTACTTAGGCAGAGTATAAGAATTTATGTCTCATATGTTCCCTTCAGTAAGAGTATGCCCAATGTGTTTAACAACTTCTTCTGCTCTGTTGAATCTAAGTTAAAATCTTATTAGGTTTGTAACCATGCACTTTGTTAGATAATGTTCCAGTGGTCTGTCGGACATTTCTCCCACAGTGCTGACATTTCAATGGTGGTGGAGATGATCATGAGAAAAAACAAGTTTTGAGTTCATCTGGTGAGAAGGGACTTTGTAACACCATCAACAAGGGTTCATAGATGGCAAATCATGCCTTACAGGTTTAATAAAATTATATGATGAAGCAACAAGCATTAAGCAAGAAAGAGAAGGGTGGGCAGACTGCATTTTCTTGGACTTGTAAACAGGGCCTTAGTTAACTATACTTAAGAAACCGGAGTTCTACTGTAGACTTCAGTCCCACCCTGGTGATCTTAGGCAATTACTCGCCTAAATACTACAAACGCGAGGCGTTGTACTTTTCGGCTACAGTGCAAACTCTGAGAACGCCGCCACCACCAACCCGAGAGTTCCAATAACTACTAATTGATTGCGGGCTGGATCAATCAATTGCACATTAATTCCTTGAAGGTTGATCCCCAATTACTTGAATAGGAGGAATGAATTTACGTTAAGTGTGGTTTAAATCAAAGCACAAAAGGATTACATGAGGTATTAAATAATTGAGGTTGCTCGCAGGACTGCATAAGGCACCTAGCCCATAGCATGGGGGTTAACCTGGTTGATACCTGGTTGATGGGGTTCTGGGAGTTCTTCTACTCCCCAAGCCCGGCCCGAGGCCAGGCTCGACTTGTGAGAGTTTGGTCCACCAGGCTGTTGCTTGGAGCGGCCCGCAGGCCCACATACCCACCACAGCCCGGTTGGTCCGGCACTCCTTGGAGGAATAAATCTAGTTTCCTCTTGAAAATGTCCACGGTTGTTCCGGCAATATTTCTTATGCTTGCTGGGAGGACGTTGAACAACCGCGGACCTCTGATGTTTATCAGAGGTCTTGAACACAACAAAATAATATAAAATATACACTGGGAAATTCCACTAAACATCATAAATTCTAAACAGGATTTAAACAGAAGATATAAACAACAAGACTAATTAAAATAAAAGATAAAGAATTTACAAACAATGAATACTAACTGAACACTTATTATCCGAGGCAAATGACTACAAATAATGTGGATTCTACAACTGCACTGAAACAGACAGACAAATCTTTTTACCTTAAATAACACAAGCTCGGCGAGATGAAATGCCTGCTTTATAGGGAGGTCTCCATCCCAACGACGTTTACAGCCACACTAACTAAAGATTGCTCTCCCACGGCGAAGATGACCTGGCCTAGGGGCCAATACTAATTTTCAAAGATAATTACCATACTAGATTCCCATTCCCTGGTCACTTAGGTTACCAGATTCCCATTCCCTGGTCACTTAGGTTACCAGATTCCCATTCCCTGATCACTTAGGTTAACAGATTCCCATTCCCTGGTCACTTAGGTTACCAGATTCCCATTCCCTGATCACTTAGGTTAACAGATTCCCATTCCCTGGTCACTTAGGTTATCAGATTCCCATTCCCTGGTCACTTAGGTTACCAGATTCCCATTCCCTGGTCACTTAGGTTACCAGATTCCCATTCCCTGGTCACTTAGGTTACCAGATTCCCATTCCCTGATCACTTAGGTTAACAGATTCCTATTCCTAAACTTATTACAATTACAGAGAGCCTTCAGCCAGGCTAATTACAATATTCAATAGCAATTGAATTTCTCTAATTTACATAAATTAACAAGCTAGATGGTAGGTACCTATTTACCATCTCGGATATTATGTTGGGCTGGAAAATAGATACGCGTCTGGTGTCTCCCAGAAAATAATTACTCTATCCTAATTGAACTCTTATGCCCCTTTTCCACTTAAAGGGACTGATTCTTCCCTCTAACATGACCTTAAATTAACACAATCACTAAATAAGAGAAGTTATTACTACAATTACTTTGATTACTGAATTTCTCTAAATGTAAATAAATTTTTCTCACAGAGGACATGTGACCATCGTGCTTAAGCCCTCCAGCACTCAGATCACCTGGGAATGAACCTTTTACCAACTCCCAGGTAGCAAACTACCCTTTTGCCTCTCAGAACTAGAGTGTGTGCTCCTGTTATACATTACAATACATTTAAATACAAGACTAAATCACCTAAATCAACAGTTAAACTGTTTCAACTCCCCCCCCCCCCGTACAAGTAAATTTAATAAACGTTGTTTTAGTGACAATAAAAACATGAGATTTATTATCATAAACCTTTACTTGATATCTAAAATTTAACCAATGTCTCAAAACTACACATATACCTTATCTAAAATATATTAGAATCTGCAAATTGTATCAACCATAATTATCAACAATCAGCAAAAAACTCAAAATGCTGTCCCAATGCATCTGAAACAAAACATTCTGTACCCTGACTTGATATAACTAAATGTAATATCCCTAATCTTTAGGCAAAATCTAATTAACAAAAATCATTAGTTCTTCTTCTGGCAACCACGTGTTACCCTCTGGAGCCTGAAAACAATTCAACAACATAACTGAATTTTCAGTCTTTCAGAAGAGAAACACTGAACTCCTCAAAGTTCAGCCGTGTGTTCCAATCACTTCGTTCTTCAACCTCAAAGTTCACATGACATTCTCTCAACTTAAAACAATAAAACACAATATTTTATTTATTTATCAATACTACATCTAATATCACAGTACTTAGCTGAATGAACAGTAATAACTGTGCACACTATTAGCTAAGAGTGTCAATGTTTATTTGGTCCGCCCCTCATCCTCTCAAACCACACAACAAGAATTTACAACAAAATTCTAGAACCTCTAGTTCTAAGCACAGTGCAATAACTACACACTAAACAGTTTTATGTTAAAAGCTTTGTTTTATTTTTCACTCTACCAGAATTTCATTTACTAATTTCCTGGGTTTCAACATTTAAACACTATTTTTCCAGACTCCCGTTCCTAAGTATTCAGAAACATTACATTAATACAGTTGAGCAAATATAACATTTCACTTTATTTTCCCCAAATGTTCTTAAATAAAAATTTCATTGATGATGATAGATGACTGACATGTAGTCGATGTATTCATGGCTAACGTCGTCTCAGGCGAGAGAGAGAGAGAGAGAGAGAGAGAGAGAGAGAGAGATGCTATTATATATCAACAAATACGCTTAATGATCACGCTGCCACCATCCTGAGGTTAACTGGTCCAGGATAACAGGAGACACACAGTACTATTTATATATTAATTACTTCTGGGAAGTGTGGACATAACTAAATGATTAAAGAATCCATGCGCTCTAATTGAATAATTCTACAACCCCCACTGTTCACTGTTCAGGGGGGGGGGGGGGAGGCGAATGGAACAGTGCGTTATTGACACTTAATTACTGACATTGACCGTCTCGAGGAGAAATACCTGACAATAACGGACACTGCGTCAATAGGCCAAAGAATGTTAAGCCCATCAATATGTTACCAGTTACAGTTACCACACAAATGGTTGATAGTTTAACATTGTTTTTTTTTAGATCTTGTGGTGGATAGTCCTAACTATGGTTCCCTAGTTGACATAAACTGAACGTATGTACGTAACAAGGACAAGAGGAGCTGTACTTATTTCCCATAGCATTCCACTTGAATGAGGTCCTTCATGTGTTCTGTCTTCCTGAGGCTCGAGCAATGCTCACACACACACACACACACACACACACACACACACACACACACACACACACACACACACACACACACACACACACACACACATTTGGAAATCTGGAAAGCAGCTAATGTAGTTCCGATATACAAGAAAGGGGATAGACAGGAGACACTGAACTACAGGCCAGTGTCCCTAACCTGCATACCATGCAAGCTGATGGAGAAAATTGTGCGAAGAAAGCTAGTGGAACATCTGGAGCGAAAGAACTTTGTAACACAACATCAACATGGGTTCAGGGATGGCATGTCCTGCCTCACAGGGTTACTTGAGTTCTACGACCAGGCAACAAAAATCAGGCAATAAAGAGAAGGGTGGGTAGACTGCATATTTTTGGATCGCCAGAAAGCCTTTGATACAGTACCACACAAGAGGCTAGTGAAAAAGCTGGAGATGCAGGCTGGAGTGAAAGGGAAGGTACTTCATTGGATAAGGGAGTACCTAAGCAACAGGAGACAACGAGTCAGTGTGAGGGGTGAGGTCTCAGATTGGTGAGACGTTACAAGTGGAGTCCCGCAGGAGTCAGTCCTTGGACCTATACTGTTTCTGATATATGTAAATGATCTCCCAAAGGGTATAGACTCGTTTCTCTAAATGTTTGCTGATGATGCAAAAATTATGAGGAGGATTGAAACAGAGGATGATAGTAGGAGGCTACAAGATGACCTAGACAGACTGAGTGAATGGTCCAACAAATGGCTGTTGAAGTTCAACCCGAGTAAATGGAAAGTAATGAAAGTAGGCAATGGAAACAGGAGGCCAGACACAGGATACAGAATAGGTGGTATACAGAATGTAATATGTAAGACCAATCCTGGAGTATGCGGCCCCAGCATGGAGCCCGTACCTTGTCAAGCACAAGACGAAGCTGGAAAAAGTTCAAAGATATGCCACTAGACTAGTCCCAGAACTAAGAGGCATGAGTTACGAGGAAAGGCTGCGGGAAATGCACCTTACGACACTGGAAGACAGAGGAGTAAGGGGAGACATGATCACAACCTACAAAATCCTCAAGGGAATCGACAGGGTAAACAGGATAAACTATTCAACACTGGTGGTACACGAACAAGGTGGAAACTGAGTACCCACATGAGCCACAGGGACGTTAGAAAGAACTTTTTTAGTGTCAGAGTAGTTAATGGATGGAATGCATTAGGCAGTGATGTGGTGGAGGCTGACTCCATACACAGTTTCAAATGTAGATATGATAGAGCCCTGTAGGTTCAGGAATTTGTACATCAGTTGATTGACAGTTGAGAAGCGGGACCAATGAGCCAAAGCTCAACCCCCGCAAGCACAAATAGGTGAGTACACACACACACACACACACACACACACAGTGAAGCTCAAGGCAATGTACACTAACATAGATGGGATTACAAATAAAGCAAAGGAACTTGGAGAGTGGGTACTAGAAGAAAACCCAGACATAATAGCACTCACAGAAACAAAGCTAACGAAAATCATAACAAATGCAGTGTTCCCACAGGATTACTGTGTTGTGAGGAAAGTGAGAGAAGGAAGAGGTGGTGTAGCTCTGCTGGTAAGAAAAGGTTGGGGTTTTGAGATGGTTATTGAGGGCTGTGAAGGCTTCAGTGACTACATAACAGGAACCATACCAACTGGATGACAAAAATTATAGTCGTAGTCATATATCCTACCACCAAATGACAGAAGACCCAGACAGGAATATGATAGAAACAACATGGCCACCATTAACATAATAGAGAGAACAGGGTCTGTCGCTAGCAGGAATGGATCTGGACTATTAATCATGGGAGACTTCAACCACGGGAAGATAGATTGGGAGAACAGAGACCCACATGCAGGATTAGATACATGGAGAGCTAAGCTGCTGGACGTGGCAACAAGAAACGTGCTAAGCTAACACATCAAGGGACTGACAAGAATGAGAGGGGAGGATGAATCAGCCATGCTTGATATTATATTTACCCTAAATGAGTGGGATATAAGGAAAGTTAAGTTGGAAGCGCCCTTGGGAATTAGATATCACAGTGTATTTATTTTTGTGTACCTGGTAGATCTAGAATTTATCTCCCCAAAAAGAACTAGGAAACAAAAGGCTGGCATACCGAAAGGGAAATTATGAGGAGATGAGAAGTTTCCTAAGGGATATACCATGGGACACAGACCTCAGAGCTAAGTCTATACAAGACATGATGGACTATGTCACCCAAAAGTGTCAGGAGGCAGTAAACAGGTTCATCCCGGCCCAAAAGGAAAAATCCGAGAAGCAAAAGAAGAATCCGTGGTTTAATAAGGCATTAATAGGGAACTGAACAAAAGGGCGTGGAGGAACTTCCGAAATAACAGAACACCAGAAAGCAGAGAGAACCAGGAATGAGTATGTTAGTATGAGAAGAGAAGCAGAGAAAAATTATGAAAATGATATAGCAAGCAAAGCCAAGACCGAACCAAAGCTACTCCACAGTCACATCAAGAGAAAAACAACAGTGAAAGAACAGGTAATAAAACTTAGAACAGGCGAGGACAGGTATACAGAGAATGACAATGAGGTGTGTGAAGAACTCAACAAGACGTTTCAGGAGGTCTTCACAATAGAACGAGGCGAGGTCGTTGCATTAGGAGAGGGGGCAGTAACCCAGGCGGCCTTGGAGGGGTTTGAAATTACGAGAGATGAGGTCAAGAGACACCTGTTGGATCTGAATGTGAGAAAGGTTGTTGGTCCAGACGAGATCTCACCATGGGTATTGAAAGAGTGTGCAGACACACTTTGCTTGCCACTCTCCATAGTGTATAGTAGGTCACTGGAGACGGAACACCTAACAGAAATAGGGAAAACGGCTAATGTGGTCCGAATGTACAAAAAGGGTGATAGACAAGAGGCACTGAACTACAGGCCAGTATCCTTGACTTGTATACCATGCAAGGTGATGGAGAAGATAGTGAGAAAAAACCTAGTAACACATCTGGAGAGAAGGGACTTCGTGACAAATCGCCAACATGGGATCAGGCTGGGTAAATCTTGCCTTACAGGCTTAATAGAATTCTACGACCAGGTGACAAAGATTAATCAAGAAAGAGAAGGCTTGGCGGACTGCATTCTCTTGGACTGTCGGAAAACTTTTGACACAGTACCCCATAAGAGGCTGGAACATAAGCTGGAGAGACGGGCAGGAGTGACTGGTAAGGTGCTCCAGTGGATAAGGGAGTACCTAAGCAATAGGAAGCAGAGAGTTACGGTGAGGGGTGAGACTTCAGATTGGCGTGAAATCACCAGTGGAGTCCCACAGGGCTCTGTACTCGGACCTATCATGTTTCTGATATACGTAAATGATCTCCCGGAGGGTATAGACTTATTCGTTTCAATGTTTGCTGACGATGCCAAAATTATGAGAAGGATTTAGACAAAGGAGGACTGCTTGAGGCTCCAAGAAGACCTAGGCAAACTGAAGGAATGGTCGAACAAATAGTTGTTAGAGTTTAATCCAAGCAAATGTAATGTAATGAAGATAGGTGTAGGGAGCGGCTGAGGGAGCAGGAGACCAGATACTAGGTATTATTTGGGAGATGAAATTCTTCAGGAGTCAGAGAGAGAAAGACTTGAGGGGGTTTGATATCACGCCAGACCTGTTCCCTGAAGCCCATATCAAGAGGATAACATGAGCGGCATATGCCAGGTTGGCCAACTTAAGAACGGCATTTAGAAACTTGTGTAAAGAATCATTCAGAACTTTGTATACCACATATGTCAGGGCAATCCTGGAGTATGCAGCTCCAGCATGGAGTCTATATCTAGTCAAGCATAAGACTAAATTGGAGAAGGTTCAAAGGTTTGCCACCAGATTAGTACCCGAGCTGAGGGGTTTGAGCTACGAGGAGAGACTACGGGAGTTGCACCTCATGTCGCTGGAAGACAGAAGAATTAGGGGGACATGATTACCACATGCGATATTCTCAAGGGAATTGATAGGGGTAGATAAGGACATGCTATTAAACACAAGGGGCACACGCAGTAAGGGACACAGGTGGAAACTGAGTGCCCAAATGAGCCACAGAGATATTAGAAAGAACATTTTAAGGGTCAGAGTGGTTAACGAATGGAATGCATTTGGAAGTGTTGTGGTGGAGGCAGACTCCATACACAGGTTCAGTGTAGATATGATAGAACCCGGTAGGCTCAAGAACTTGTACACCAGTTGATTGACAGTTGAGAGGCGGGACCAAAGAGCCAGAGCTCAACCCTCGCAAGCACAACTGGGTGAGTCCACCCACACTCGCTAGCTGTCCTAAATCTAAACTTGATCTTATATACAACAGTAAGAGGCCTGTGAGGTTTTTGTTGTCTATTTATATAGAATAGTAATCCCCAGCAGGTTAGCGAGGTTGCAACATGACCGACAGTAGTGTTACCGCCCATACATTTGACCTGAGTTAGCCTGGCCCAGGTAGGTGCCAGTCTTAGGTGTGAATTGTATTGTATATGGCTGGACACCTGACCCAGACATATTCCACTATTAACTGCTCTCTCGTTACACTGAAAGGGTCTGGTAGCAAGGCTTCTGGTCTCATTCTCCTTATTGAAGGGCTCAGATGGTCAATCCCTGCCCCCGTCCACCGTGCAGATGGGCTCATGCAGCAGGTTCCTGGTCACATTCACTATACTGAATGACTCAGATTACAGCCCTCATCCACTATACTTAAGGGATCATGTGGTGGACTCCTACCCTCATCCACCATACTTTCAGTATGATGTACGTACGTACACTATACTGAAGGGTGTCAGGTGGCAGGCTCCTGCCCTCGTCCACTACCCTCAAGGTGTCAGGTCAGGACCTCCTCTCACTTAATGAATAATTATTTAATGCAATTGGAAATGCGCCTGAAAATAGGGTTTTGGTGTGTGTGTGTGTGCTTGTACGTGCTCCTTTGTCAGAGGATTTGTTGAAGTGTTACTGGTGCCAGGTTACTGGTGCTGTGTTACTGGTGCCGTGTTACTGGTGCCAGGTTACTGGTGCTGTGTTACTGGTGCTGTGTTACTGGTGCTGTGTTACTGGTGCCGTGTTACTGGTGCTGTGTTACTGGTGCTGTGTTACTGGTGCTGTGTTACTGGTGCTGTGTTACTGGTGCTGTGTTACTGCTGCCAGGTTACTGGTGCTGTGTTACTGGTGCTGTGTTACTGGTGCCAGGTTACTGGTGCTGTGTTACTGCTGCCAGGTTACTGGTGCTGTGTTACTGGTGCTGTGTTACTGGTGCCAGGTTACTGGTGCTGTGTTACTGGTGCTGTGTTACTGGTGCTGTGTTACTGGTGCCAGGTTACTGGTGCTGTGTTACTGGTGCTGTGTTACTGGTGCTGTGTTACTGGTGCTGTGTTACTGGTGCTGTGTTACTGGTGCTGTGTTACTGGTGCCGTGTTACTGCTGCCAGGTTACTGGTGCTGTGTTACTGGTGCCAGGTTACTGGTGCTGTGTTACTGGTGCCGTGTTACTGCTGCCAGGTTACTGGTGCCGTGTTACTGCTGCCAGGTTACTGGTGCTGTGTTACTGCTGCCAGGTTACTGGTGCCGTGTTACTGCTGCCAGGTTACTGGTGCTGTGTTACTGGTGCTGTGTTACTGGTGCCGTGTTACTGCTGCCAGGCTACTGGTGCTGTGTTACTGCTGCCAGGTTACTGGTGCTGTGTTACTGCTGCCAGGTTACTGGTGCTGTGTTACTGGTGCCGTGTTACTGCTGCCAGGTTACTGGTGCTGTGTTACTGGTGCTGTGTTACTGCTGCCAGGTTACTGGTGCTGTGTTACTGCTGCCAGGTTACTGGTGCTGTGTTACTGCTGCCAGGTTACTGGTGCCGTGTTACTGCTGCCAGGTTACTGGTGCTGTGTTACTGGTGCTGTGTTACTGCTGCCAGGTTACTGGTGCTGTGTTACTGCTGCCAGGTTACTGGTGCCGTGTTACTGCTGCCAGGTTACTGGTGCTGTGTTACTGCTGCCAGGTTACTGGTGCTGTGTTACTGGTGCTGTGTTACTGGTGCCGTGTTACTGCTGCCAGGTTACTGGTGCCAGGTTACTGGTGCTGTGTTACTGGTGCTGTGTTACTGCTGCCAGGTTACTGGTGCCGTGTTACTGCTGCCAGGTTACTGGTGCTGTGTTACTGGTGCTGTGTTACTGGTGCCGTGTTACTGCTGCCAGGTTACTGGTGCTGTGTTACTGCTGCCAGGTTACTGGTGCCGTGTTACTGCTGCCAGGTTACTGGTGCTGTGTTACTGGTGCTGTGTTACTGGTGCCGTGTTACTGCTGCCAGGTTACTGGTGCCGTGTTACTGCTGCCAGGTTACTGGTGCTGTGTTACTGGTGCTGTGTTACTGGTGCCGTGTTACTGCTGCCAGGTTACTGGTGCTGTGTTACTGCTGCCAGGTTACTGGTGCCGTGTTACTGCTGCCAGGTTACTGGTGCCAGGTTACTGGTGCTGTGTTACTGGTGCTGTGTTACTGCTGCCAGGTTACTGGTGCCGTGTTACTGCTGCCAGGTTACTGGTGCCAGGTTACTGGTGCCAGGTTACTGGTGCTGTGTTACTGCTGCCAGGTTACTGGTGCTGTGTTACTGCTGCCAGGTTACTGGTGCTGTGTTACTGGTGCTGTGTTACTGGTGCCGTGTTACTGCTGCCAGGTTACTGCTGCCAGGTTACTGGTGCTGTGTTACTGCTGCCAGGTTACTGGTGCCGTGTTACTGGTGCCGTGTTACTGGTGCCAGGTTACTGGTGCTGTGTTACTGGTGCTGTGTTACTGGTGCTGTGTTACTGCTGCCAGGTTACTGGTGCTGTGTTACTGGTGCCGTGTTACTGCTGCCAGGTTACTGGTGCCGTGTTACTGGTGCTGTGTTACTGCTGCCAGGTTACTGGTGCTGTGTTACTGGTGCTGTGTTACTGGTGCTGTGTTACTGGTGCTGTGTTACTGGTGCTGTGTTACTGGTGCCGTGTTACTGCTGCCAGGTTACTGGTGCTGTGTTACTGGTGCTGTGTTACTGCTGCCAGGTTACTGGTGCCGTGTTACTGCTGCCAGGTTACTGGTGCTGTGTTACTGGTGCCGTGTTACTGCTGCCAGGTTACTGGTGCTGTGTTACTGCTGCCAGGTTACTGGTGCTGTGTTACTGCTGCCAGGTTACTGGTGCTGTGTTACTGCTGCCAGGTTACTGGTGCCGTGTTACTGGTGCCGTGTTACTGGTGCCAGGTTACTGGTGCTGTGTTACTGCTGCCAGGTTACTGGTGCTGTGTTACTGCTGCCAGGTTACTGCTGCCAGGTTACTGGTGCTGTGTTACTGGTGCTGTGTTACTGCTGCCTGGTTACTGGTGCTGTGTTACTGCTGCCAGGTTACTGGTGCTGTGTTACTGCTGCCAGGTTACTGGTGCCGTGTTACTGCTGCCAGGTTACTGCTGCCAGGTTACTGGTGCCGTGTTACTGCTGCCAGGTTACTGGTGCCGTGTTACTGCTGCCAGGTTACTGGTGCTGTGTTACTGGTGCCGTGTTACTGCTGCCAGGTTACTGGTGCTGTGTTACTGGTGCCGTGTTACTGCTGCCAGGTTACTGGTGCTGTGTTACTGGTGCCGTGTTACTGGTGCTGTGTTACTGGTGCTGTGTTACTGGTGCCGTGTTACTGCTGCCAGGTTACTGGTGCTGTGTTACTGGTGCTGTGTTACTGCTGCCAGGTTACTGGTGCTGTGTTACTGCTGCCAGGTTACTGGTGCCGTGTTACTGCTGCCAGGTTACTGGTGCTGTGTTACTGGTGCTGTGTTACTGGTGCCAGGTTACTGGTGCTGTGTTACTGGTGCTGTGTTACTGGTGCCAGATTACTGGTGCCAGGTTACTGGTGCTGTGTTACTGGTGCCAGATTACTGGTGCCAGGTTACTGGTGCTGTGTTACTGGTGCCAGATTACTGGTGCTGTGTTACTGGTGCTGTGTTACTGGTGCTGTGTTACTGGTGCTGTGTTACTGGTGCCGTGTTACTGGTGCTGTGTTACTGGTGCCGTGTTACTGGTGCCAGGTTACTGGTGCTGTGTTACTGGTGCTGTGTTACTGGTGCCGTGTTACTGCTGCCAGGTTACTGGTGCCAGGTTACTGGTGCTGTGTTACTGGTGCTGTGTTACTGGTGCTGTGTTACTGGTGCCGTGTTACTGGTGCTGTGTTACTGGTGCTGTGTTACTGGTGCCGTGTTACTGCTGCCAGGTTACTGGTGCCAGGTTACTGGTGCCGTGTTACTGCTGCCAGGTTACTGGTGCCGTGTTACTGCTGCCAGGTTACTGGTGCCAGGTTACTGGTGCCGTGTTACTGCTGCCAGGTTACTGGTGCCGTGTTACTGCTGCCAGGTTACTGCTGCTAGGTTACTGGTGCCGTGTTACTGCTGCCAGGTTACTGCTGCCAGGTTACTGGTGCCGTGTTACTGCTGCCAGGTTACTGGTGCTGTGTTACTGGTGCCGTGTTACTGCTGCCAGGTTACTGGTGCTGTGTTACTGGTGCCAGATTACTGGTGCCAGGTTACTGGTGCCGTGTTACTGGTGCTGTGTTACTGGTGCCAGGTTACTGGTGCTGTGTTACTGGTGCCAGATTACTGGTGCTGTGTTACTGGTGCTGTGTTACTGGTGCCGTGTTACTGGTGCTGAGTTACTGGTGCCGTGTTACTGGTGCTGTGTTACTGGTGCCAGGTTACTGGTGCTGTGTTACTGGTGCCAGATTACTGGTGCTGTGTTACTGCTGCCAGGTTACTGGTGCTGTGTTACTGGTGCTGTGTTACTGGTGCCGTGTTACTGGTGCTGTGTTACTGGTGCCAGGTTACTGGTGCTGTGTTACTGGTGCCAGATTACTGGTGCTGTGTTACTGCTGCCAGGTTACTGGTGCCGTGTTACTGGTGCTGTGTTACTGGTGCCAGGTTACTGGTGCTGTGTTACTGGTGCCAGATTACTGGTGCCAGATTACTGGTGCCAGATTACTGGTGCCAGGTTACTGGTGCCAGGTTACTGGTGCCAGGTTACTGGTGCCAGATTACTGGTGCCAGGTTACTGGTGCCAGGTTACTGGTGCCAGGTTACTGGTGCCAGGTTACTGGTGCCAGATTACTGGTGCCAGGTTACTGGTGCCGTGTTACTGCTGCCGTGTTACTGCTGCCAGGTTACTGGTGCTGTGTTACTGGTGCCAGATTACTGGTGCCAGATTACTGGTGCTGTGTTACTGCTGCCAGGTTACTGGTGCCGTGTTACTGGTGCTGTGTTACTGGTGCCGTGTTACTGGTGCCGTGTTACTGGTGCCAGGTTACTGCTGCCGTGTTACT
Organism: Procambarus clarkii; assembly: GCF_040958095.1. Taxonomy (NCBI): domain Eukaryota; kingdom Metazoa; phylum Arthropoda; class Malacostraca; order Decapoda; family Cambaridae; genus Procambarus; species Procambarus clarkii. The sequence continues at coordinate 19,300,410 of NC_091159.1, forward strand.
GGTGCCGTGTTACTGGTGCCAGATTACTGGTGCCAGGTTACTGCTGCCAGGTTACTGGTGCCGTGTTACTGCTGCCGTGTTACTGCTGCCAGGTTACTGGTGCTGTGTTACTGGTGCCAGGTTACTGGTGCTGTGTTACTGGTGCCAGGTTACTGGTGCCAGGTTACTGGTGCCGTGTTACTGGTGCTGTGTTACTGGTGCCAGATTACTGGTGCCAGATTACTGGTGCCAGGTTACTGGTGCCAGGTTACTGGTGCCAGATTACTGGTGCCAGATTACTGGTGCCAGGTTACTGGTGCCAGGTTACTGGTGCTGTGTTACTGGTGCCGTGTTACTGGTGCCAGGTTACTGGTGCTGTGTTACTGGTGCTGTGTTACTGGTGCCGTGTTACTGGTGCTGTGTTACTGCTGCCGTGTTACTGCTGCCAGGTTACTGGTGCCGTGTTACTGCTGCCAGGTTACTGCTGCCGTGTTACTGCTGCCAGGTTACTGCTGCCAGGTTACTGGTGCCGTGTTACTGGTGCTGTGTTACTGCTGCCGTGTTACTGCTGCCAGGTTACTGGTGCCAGGTTACTGGTGCCAGGTTAATGGTGCCGTGTTACTGGTGCCGTGTTACTGGTGCCGTGTTACTGGTGCCGTGTTACTGCTGCCGTGTTACTGCTGCCAGGTTACTGCTGCCAGGTTACTGCTGCCAGGTTACTGGTGCCGTGTTACTGGTGCCGTGTTACTGCTGCCGTGTTACTGCTGCCAGGTTACTGCTGCCAGGTTACTGGTGCCGTGTTACTGGTGCCGTGTTACTGGTGCCGTGTTACTGCTGCCGTGTTACTGCTGCCAGGTTACTGGTGCCAGGTTACTGCTGCCAGGTTACTGGTGCCGTGTTACTGCTGCCAGGTTACTGGTGCCAGGTTACTGGTGCCGTGTTACTGGTGCCAGGTTACTGCTGCCGTGTTACTGGTGCCGTGTTACTGGTGCCAGGTTACTGCTGCCGTGTTACTGGTGCCGTGTTACTGGTGCCGTGTTACTGGTGCCGTGTTATTGCTGCCAGGTTACTGCTGCCAGGTTACTGGTGCCGTGTTACTGGTGCCGTGTTACTGCTGCCGTGTTACTGCTGCCAGGTTACTGGTGCCAGGTTACTGCTGCCAGGTTACTGGTGCCGTGTTACTGGTGCCGTGTTACTGGTGCCGTGTTACTGCTGCCGTGTTACTGCTGCCAGGTTACTGCTGCCGTGTTACTGGTGCTGTGTTACTGCTGCCAGGTTACTGGTGCCGTGTTACTGGTGCCGTGTTACTGCTGCCAGGTTACTGCTGCCGTGTTACTGGTGCCAGGTTACTGGTGCCAGGTTACTGGTGCCAGGTTACTGGTGCCAGGTTACTGGTGCCAGGTTACTGGTGCCGTGTTACTGGTGCCGTGTTACTGGTGCCGTGTTACTGCTGCCGTGTTACTGCTGCCAGGTTACTGCTGCCGTGTTACTGGTGCCAGGTTACTGGTGCCAGGTTACTGGTACCGTGTTACTGCTGCCAGGTTACTGGTGCCGTGTTACTGCTGCCGTGTTACTGCTGCCGTGTTTCTGCTGCCAGGTTACTGGTGCCGTGTTACTGCTGCCGTGTTACTGCTGCCAGGTTACTGGTGCCGTGTTACTGGTGCCAGGTTACTGCTGCCGTGTTACTGCTGCCAGGTTACTGCTGCCAGGTTACTGGTGCCAGGTTACTGGTGCCAGGTTACTGGTGCCAGGTTACTGGTGCCAGGTTACTGCTGCCGTGTTACTGCTGCCGTGTTACTGCTGCCAGGTTACTGGTGCCAGGTTACTGGTGCCGTGTTACTGCTGCCGTGTTACTGCTGCCGTGTTACTGCTGCCGTGTTACTGCTGCCAGGTTACTGCTGCCGTGTTACTGCTGCCGTGTTACTGCTGCCGTGTTACTGCTGCCAGGTTACTGCTGCCAGGTTACTGCTGCCAGGTTACTGCTGCCAGGTTACTGGTGCCAGGTTACTGGTGCCGTGTTACTGGTGCCGTGTTAGTCACAGTAGCTGCCAATCATAACTGGCCTCTAAACCTCCCTGCTAGATTCTGAAACTTTGCAGCATATGAAAAGTTTCTATGGTAGCGTCTTCATAGTTCCTTGGCAACACCTGTTTAATTCTCTGGCAGCCTCTGACCAGTTCCGTGGCCGAGTCTGTGGTGTTGCATGACAGCAACTGAAGAAGCAATGTTTATGAAAACCTGGATAATATTTATTATATGACGTAACTGCTGGCTGGCACGAACGACCTCTCACGAACCCGTAGTGCAGCAGGCGGCAACATTAGTGACACACACACAGGTGACAATGCAACATTCCTTTGAACTTTGCAATTCTTTTAACAAATAAAATTTAAAAAATACGTTCTATTCTATATATTCCAAAAAAGAATGTCATAAAAGCCATTTTTGTTTTATTTCCGACTAAATTCATTTGACTTGACAATATAAAAGAAAAAACAAATATTGAAGGGCTTCAATGAGATCTTTTTAATTAAACATTTCAAGCACTGATATGGAATCAAATACCCTATTTAGCAGGCCAGTCAGCAGCCGATATTCCTCAATGTCCATCAAACTGTTTGCTTAAACCAGCCTGCGCCACTGTGAAGCAGCGTAATACATCGCTGCACGTCTCAGACATATATATATATATTTACATGTAGCCAGCCAGATTAATGGGTAAATCGTCTGCTATGTCCTCCAGGTTGACATATGGTGTACAGATCCTGTAGTCTTTCAGAGACTTAAATGGGAACCCATTAGTCTTTTTGGATGTTTGTGAAGCGTATATCTATTAATGGTTTAAAGCTCTTAGTGTGTTTTGTAACATCGTGATGTTGTGTAGAATTTCTGGGGATTTTCAAAGTCTACACTTTATATCGCGTGTTGAAGTTTTCAGTGGCTCTTCGTGCATAGGTTTTACGCGCATTTTTAGTGCGTATGATTTTCGTGCGTTTTAGCGTATAGGCTTTTCAACCATCATAGTCTACCTCCTCCCTGGCAACCATCATAGTCTACCTCCTCCCTGGCAACCATCATAGTCTACCTCCTCCCTGGCAACCATCATAGTCTACCTCCTCCCTGGCAACCATCATAGTCTACCTCCTCCCTGGCAACCATCATAGTCTACCTCCTCCCTGGCAACCCTCATAGTCTACCTCCTCCCTAGCAACCATCATAGTCTACCTCCTCCCTAGCAACCATCATAGTCTACCTCCTCCCTGGCAACCATCATAGTCTACCTCCTCCCTGGCAACCATCATAGTCTACCTCCTCCCTGGCAACCATCATAGTCTACCTCCTCCCTGGCAACCATCATAGTCTACCTCCTCCCTAGCAACCATCATAGTCTACCTCCTCCCTAGCAACCATCATAGTCTACCTCCTCCCTGGCAACCATCATAGTCTACCTCCTCCCTGGCAACCATCATAGTCTACCTCCTCCCTGGCAACCATCATAGTCTACCTCCTCCCTAGCAACCATCATAGTCTACCTCCTCCCTAGCAACCATCATAGTCTACCTCCTCCCTGGCAACCATCATAGTCTACCTCCTCCCTGGCAACCATCATAGTCTACCTCCTCCCTGGCAACCATCATAGTCTACCTCCTCCCTGGCAACCATCATAGTCTACCACCTCCCTGGCAACCATCATAGTCTACCTCCTCCCTGGCATCCATCATAGTCTACCTCCTCCCTGGCAACCATCATAGTCTACCTCCTCCCTAGCAACCATCATAGTCTACCTCCTCCCTGGCAACCATCATAGTCTACCTCCTCCCTGGCAACCATCATAGTCTACCTCCTCCCTGGCAACCATCATAGTCTACCTCCTCCCTAGCAACCATCATAGTCTACCTCCTCCCTGGCAACCATCATAGTCTACCTCCTCCCTGGCAACCATCATAGTCTACCTCCTCCTCCCCGTCTTTGTTAGTGGAGGGAAGTCTCAGTTTCAACGCCAAAAATTATGTACAGTATAGTTTCATCATACCGTTTTAAGAATTTTTTGGAGATAAAGAAATAGATTCAATAGTGAATCATAAAAAACGTTTTTTCAAAGTGTGGGCTCGTCTGTATAGAGATAAATCTTACACGTCAGGTGTTCCCAGTACACCAGCTCATTAAACAATTTACTCAACCGCTCATTCTACACTCACTTAGCATATCCTTAGGAAAGAGAGAGAGAGAGAGAGAGAGAGAGAGAGAGAGAGAGAGAGAGAGAGAGAGAGAGAGAGAGAGAGAGAGAGAGAGAGAGAGAGAGAGAGAGTGTAACTTGTGCCGTCAATAAGAGGCTACAGTTGTGTGGTTACCCAGGCGGTGCACGCAGACAGAACAACGAGAGAACACTGCAACTTGCAACATTTCATCTTGGTGTTTGTGGTGCGCACAATCAGAATGAGAGGTGTATTCCCCAGTGCAAGGTTGCCATGGCAAAATTGCCTTTCTGGGTGAACTGAGTGATTTAAGTTTATCAATTGTAAATTTTCCATTGCAAGTATTTCAGAATTTTTTCCCATAGTGAGATCACAGAGCCCTAGGTTTTTATTTTCAAAAGTGAGTTTTCCAAAGCGAGTTTACTGAGACATAGTTTATATTTCAAAGGGAATTCCCAGTCTTAATTGTTTTCGAAAGCGAGTTTTCTTAAGCGAGATCAAAGAGACCATGTATTTTTTTCCACAGCAACTTTACATATACAAATCTTTAGTTTACCAGTCCAACTATCCAGACACTAGTTTTCCCAGAGTAGTATTTCATGTCATTCTCCATCCAGTCCGTCCTCCTGAAGTTCCCAACGGCAAGAAAATGGTCAATTTAGTTTCGTCATCTAACCTACCAGAGGACCCAAAACAGAAAATGGAACAGTACGTCACTTTCGCGAGCCGCTTCCATTTTTTAGTGCGATGATTTTTGGCCTTATATAACGCATACGATCGAAAATCGACGTTCTTTGTAGGAGGACGGGTTGTGTCATCACCAACGTAACTCGTCTGTCATACCAAAGTTTTGTAATTCATTTTATGTGCAAGTAGTCTTTGTCAATATTACTGAATCAGTTTTAGAAACCATCCACATCTTCCCACACTTAGTGTCCGCGAGCTCTCATACGACTACATATATTTGTATTATATATCATCAATGCCATTCATGTCTCAGAGTATCAATAAGGTTACTCGAGAAACAAAGATTAGACAAATATCGCACGTTTTTTCCTATAGATGAAAAGACAGTCTAGTTAAGTATCACCTCGAGTCATCTCAAATTCACGAATATAAACGAACACGAACATTGATTGAGATTTCGTGATTACTTCCACATGTACTGTCATCACATACACGAGTTAAGCATTAGGTTTCAGACTTTCACAAGTTCCCACTATTAACTTTAATCTTGCCCTGAAGGTGTTCCTATTTCCAATACCAAGATCGAATTAACACAGGATCAACAACAAATCCACAAGGACCGTGATGAAGGCTCGAACCTACGTCCAAGAGGATCCCAGACGCTATTATGATTTGTGTGTGTAACACAGGATCATTTACATTTATATGTATGTTCCACATCCACAGAAAGTGTTGTTATGACCATATTTTAATCTCGGTATCGTCTTTCCGTCATTAGGATCTTGTAACTCGGTTTATTCTTTATAAGTATTTTCCTTAGAAGTCGTAGTCATTTCTAACCATATCAACTGGATCAGATTCTGACATCTTGTGCCTTCTTAGTCAATCTCTACAATATCAAATTAGCATCAACCTTTCCTCATCAACCGGGTATATTGTTAAACCTTTATTCCTAGGAAATTGTCTCAATACTTCACATAAGTTAAAAGTCCAAACCTAACCTGTCCTATTCAGATTAAGACATTCTATGGTTTGTCTCAAATTCCAGTATAAAAATCAATTCGAAAAAGAGCTGTTCACTTTTTCCATCAAACATTATCTCCAATATTTTGTGTCTACCACACTGTATTATAGCTTTAAGCCATCTATTTATGTATCTTCCACCTAACTTTTTTCTATGCAAAAAATACAATTTTGGGGGGGCTGTCTATACATTACACTCGCTCATTAGATATTTGTTGGGGCATATAGTGTTTTCTTCCCACATTGTTAACTCGAAGGGATGTTTAGTGAACCTATGTTCCCTCACCTAACCTCTCATTGATATAGATCGACTTGTGCATTTTTCATACACATGGGATGACAGAGGGAGTCTGTGCATATAAGAGAAAATTTTACCTCACTCACATCCTGTTAATATGCACATCGTCCCAAGATTTTCTGTGAGGACAGAATGTGCTTGAGGAAATTTAAGCAAGGTTAGGTGCAGGTGTGTCGAGTCAAGATGATTGGATGGAAAGACTAACCTTTAGCAGAAATATGTGAAAAACTGATATGTTTATCTTTTTTCCTGAAAGCATGATTAGCTATTGGACTACTTAAAAAAAAGTTTGAGAAGCTTCAAAATATGTGACATGGATTAACATCTTTCAATAAAAACACGCACGACTTGTCCTTTGCAACACATTGCAGAGAAAAACATATAAGATGCCTAGTCAGATTAAAGCATAGAGATCATAGATTCTTCCGGCAGAAAAATGCTTAAGTTGATGATGTTCAGATTATGACGTGAGGATAGATTAAACGGGACAACGGTTTATTGAATTAACAATGTCTGAAGAACACACAACTAAGAGTAACTACCTGCTTAGCGTAGGGTGGAATACAACGCAATCTTTGAAAGAAATTTTAACTGCCTATTGAAAGAAAAGAAAAATATATGTTCATGTATGTGTGATAGAAGAAATGAGAAACAGTTTGAAAATTGAACTGAATTTGCATTAATGCCTCGAAATTTATCGATATTACTCATTATTCTCATCCCCCACCCCCCCCCTCATTCTCATATCTTCTCCATCTACACTTTACCTTCCTCTCTTAACCTTCCCTTTTTTCTTAGGTGTATATGGTAATACAGAGAGTAGAGTAAGATCAAATAGCTAGTGCTTCGTTGGAGTACTTAAAAATTAAATTAAGGGGGTTTTGAGATATACTTTGGCACAAATATTTAAGAAACACTGACTTAAACCCTTCCCTAAAACATTATTTTTGCAGAAGTGAGATGTCTTGGTGTGTATGGAAACTGCTGCTGCTGTTTGTTGTTGTAGATTTAGCTTCTCAGAACGAAATGTTCATGTAGCACTGGCTATAGTCAGCCCGTAAAATACACAAGTAAAATGGAAAGTGCAAGAGTATCAGATACCACATACTCAGATCACAAGCTCATTGAAGTGCAAACGACCATCAATACTCAGAATAGACCTAAAACGTTGATAAAGCGAGAGGGGCTATTCAGTAAATTCAATTTTAATAATAAAAGGATAGACTGGGAGATAATAAACAGGGAACTTACAAACATTCCATGGGAAACTGTTCTAAGTAATACAAGTCCTACAGAAGGAATAGAAAAACTGACTTCGGAAGCGTATCAAGTCTGTCTGAAACATGTTCCTTTGAGGAAAGCCAGAAAGAGATCTAACGTAGAAAGAGAACGCAGACGACACTATAAACGCAGGAAAAAAATAACGGAACTGCTTATGCAGACACGAATTTCCCGTCAAAGAAGGAATAATTTAAATAGGGAGATTGAAGAAATCGAGCGGAAATTGAAACACTCATATGAAACTGAAGAAAGGCAGTTAGAACAGAAAGCAATTCAGGAAATAAAGAAAATCCAAAATATTTCTTCTCATATGCGAAATCAAAAGCAAAAACCACTGCCAGTATTGGACCTATTCGTACAAGTGAAGGTTCATACACGGAGGATGACAAAGAAATTAGTGAAATCCTAAAAAAACAGTATGAGGACATGTTTAGCACTCCAATAAACAATATGAAAGTGGAAGACCCAGACAATTTCTTTATGCGGGATATTCAAACCCCTTTAAATATAACTGATATCAACACGAGCGCACTAAATTTTGAAAGAGAAATTGAAAACATGCCCATGCACTCGGCCCCAGGTCCAGACTCATGGAATTCAATATTTATAAAGAAATGCAAAGTGCCGGTAGCACAGGCACTCAGTATAGTGTGGAGAAAGAGCTTGGACACGGGGGAGATACCAAATGCACTTAAAGTAGCAGACATAGCCCCTCTACACAAGGGAGGGAGCAAAGCATTGGCAAAGAATTATAGACCAGTTGCACTAACATCGCACATCATAAAAGTATTTGAGAGAGTGATTAGGAGTCAGGTCACCAATTTCATGGAGACCAATGACCTTCACAACCCAGGCCAACATGACTTTCGAGCGGGAAGATCGTGCCTCTCACAGCTACTTGAGCACTACGACAAAGTCACTGAGGCATTAGAAGAAAAACAAAATGCTGATGTGATATACACGGACTTCGCAAAGGCTTTCGATAAATGTGGCCATGGCATGATAGCACACAAAATGAAGTCAATGGGAATAACCGGTAAAGTAGGACGCTGGATACTCAGTTTTCTGTCAAACAGGACTCGGCGAGTAACGGTCAACCATATAAAACCTAGTCCAAGTGCAGTTAAAAGCTCTGTACCTCAGGGTACAGTCCTTGCACCGCTGCTTTTCCTTATTCTCATATCAGATATAGACAAAAATACAAGTCACAGCTTCGTATCATCCTTTGCAGATGACACAAAAATCAGTATGAAAATTACTTCGGCTGAAGACATTGAAAAACTTCAAGCTGATATTAATAAAGTTTTCGACTGGGCATCAGAAAATAACATGATGTTTAACAGTGATAAATTCCAGGTACTCGGGTACGGTAAAAATGAGGACCTTAAACATAATACAGAGTACAAAACACAATCAAATGTACCCATAGTAGGAAAACAGCATGTAAAGGATTTGGGAATAATAATGTCTGACGACCTAACGTTTAAGGAGCATAACCAAGCAAATATTGCGACAGCCAGAAAAATGATAGGATGGATTACGAGAACTTTCAAATCCAGGGATCCCATCACAATGGTTGTACTCTTCAAGTCACTTGTGTTGTCCCGTCTTGAGTACTGCTCAGTACTCACTTCCCCGTTCAGAGCAGGAGAGATTGCTGAAATATAGGGAATACAGAGAACATATACGGCACGCATAGACGCAATAAAGCACCTAAATTATTGGGATCGTCTCAAAGCTCTCCAAATGTACTCACTAGAAAGAAGACGAGAGATATCAAATAATATACACCTGGAAGATACTGGAGGGCCAAGTACCAAATCTACACAGTAAAATAACAACGTACTGGAGTGAACGATATGGAAGAAAATGCAGAATAGAACCAGTGAAGAGCAGAGGTGCCATAGGCACAATCAGAGAACACTGTATAAACATCAGAGGTCCGCGGTTGTTCAACGTCCTCCCAGCAAGCATAAGAAATATTGCCGGAACAACCGTGGACATCTTCAAGAGGAAACTAGATTTATTCCTCCAAGGAGTGCCGGACCAACCGGGCTGTGGTGAGTATGTGGGCCTGCGGGCCGCCCCAAGCAACAGCCTGGTGGACCAAACTCTCACAAGTCAAGTCTGGCCTCGGGCCGGGCTTGGGGAGTAGAAGAACTCCCAGAACCCCATCAACCAGGTATCAACCAGGTATCAACCAGCAGATCATTATATAGCAACAATGAGAGGTTAGGTGAGGAAACATAATTCAAAAGGATGTTTAGTGAACCTAACAATGTGGGACGAAATCACCTTAAAACCCCCCAACCACTTCCAATGAACGAGTGTAATGAGCAGACTGCTCAAATAAAAACGATTTTTGTTTAGAAAAAGATTAGGTGGACACATAACCGGATGGCCTATATATAACTAGTTAAGGGAGGGAATTGTCGGGGGAAAACGCCATGCCATTACGACTATATAGCACTGGGAAGGGGCCAGGATAAGGATTTGGGATGGGACGGGGGGGGGAAAGAAATGGTGCCCAACCACTTGGACGGTCGGGGATTGAACGCCTACCCGCATGGATCGAGACCGTCGCTCTACCGTCCACCCCAAGAGAATGTCGTCTGCTCAATGTAGGTGGTCATACGCTTGGGGCTAGACTCACCTTCACTGCTTCTGTTACTTTTGAACCTGCTGTTGATGCTACTGGTGTTACTGTTACTGATATGCCTGCTACTGATGATAATCCTGTTGCTGCTGCTACTGTTGAACCTGCTGTTGATGCTACTGATGTTACTGTTACTGATGTTCCTGCTACTGATGACGTTCCTTTTGCTGCTGCTACTGTTGAACCTGTTGCTGCTTGTGCTGCTCGTGGTAATTCTGCTGCCGTTGAACCTACTGTTGCATATTTGCTAGTGCTGCTGCTTCTACTATTGATGATTCTCCTGTTCCTGCTACTACTGATCCTCCTGATGCTGCTACTGTTGCTTCTGTTTGTGATGGTGCTCCCACTGTTGCTACTGATGTTCCTGTTGCTGCTGAAGGTGCTGCTGCTGCTGCTCCAGCCGCTACTGTTTCCGAGCCTGCTTCTAACAACCTGAACAAGCGCATGATAGAATAAATGGCTTCACTGCCTTAATGGCCAACAGGTAAGTCGTTACACAAGTTTATTCACTGTCGTTGAACGCAACTACCACTCGGTGCTGACACTTGTTCCGTAATGTTGACCATTAAACATGCATCGAATAACACTCTCCGGAATACCATCAACAGTCAGGAGTTAAGGCCTTGAGCAACTGTTTACACATTGTGTTGGGGTCATCGAGGCACGGCTCGTAGACGGCTTCACACCCCTCCCGTCCCTCTGCCGTCCCTCTCCGGTCTTCCCGACAGGCTGGCACATCCTGCAAGGGGCGAGGATGCCCCTGATCACAGTGTTGGCAGCCCTGATAAATGCGGGTTTCATTACCATTCCAAACTTTAAACAAATTCCTGGAGGTATTTTATCAGTTTCGTGGGAGTTTATGGCAGCAATTTTTTTTCGCTAAATTCATCAGCTCATAAAGAAAGCGGGAAAGTAACGAGGGGCGGTGGCTCAGCTGCTACTGTGGACCCGAGTTCGAGACCCTGTGTTGTGTTAGTCTTCCGCTCTTATTCCTGCACTACACCAACCCTCCAGCCCCTTCCCCTCACACTACACCAACCATCCAGCCCCTTCCCCTCACACTACACCAACCCTCCAGCCCCTTCCCCTCACACTACACCAACCATCCAGCCCCTTCCCCTCACACTACACCAACCCTCCAGCCCCTTCCCCTCACACTACACCAACCATCCAGCACCTTCCCCTCACACTACACCAACCCTCCAGCCCCTTCCCCTCACACTACACCAACCATCCAGCACCTTCCCCTCACACTACACCAACCCTCCAGCACCTTCCCCTCACACTACACCAACCCTCCAGCCCCTTCCCCTCACACTACACCAACCCTCCAGCACCTTCCCCTCACACTACACCAACCCTCCAGCCCCTTCCCCTCACACTACACCAACCATCCAGCACCTTCCCCTCACACTACACCAACCCTCCAGCACCTTCCCCTCACACTACACCAACCCTCCAGCCCCTTCCCCTCACACTACACCAACCCTCCAGCCCCTTCCCCTCACACTACACCAACCATCCAGCACCTTCCCCTCACACTACACCAACCCTCCAGCCCCTTCCCCTCACACTACACCAACCATCCAGCACCTTCCCCTCACACTACACCAACCCTCCAGCCCCTTCCCCTCACACTACACCAACCATCCAGCACCTTCCCCTCACACTACACCAACCCTCCAGCCCCTTCCCCTCACACTACACCAACCATCCAGCCCCTTCCTCTCACACTACACCAACCCTCCAGCCCCTTCCCCTCACACTACACCAACCCTCCAGCCCCTTCCTCTCACACTACACCAACCCTCCAGCCCTTTCCCCTCACACTACACCAACCCTCCAGCCCCTTCCCCTCACACTACACCAACCATCCAGCACCTTCCCCTCACACTACACCAACCCTCCAGCCCTTCCTCTCACACTACACTAACCATCCAGCCCTTGTGCAAGTTAGTGTTGCAGAAGGTGCACAGGCTCAAGAAACTGTTGAGGCCATGTAGATGCATGGTATCACCGAAGAGGGTAAAATGTTCCTCACGTGCAATGTCAGAATGTAAGGTTACCTACTTAAGCTGCCTGCACAGTGGAAGTCAGTCACCAGTTACCGTTCCTGACGTCATTATATTGGGAAATGACTTACCTGGGGAAAATGTACTAGGATATAAATACCTTGATAATGCTAACAAACCTCAAATCCAAGTACAAAACATTCTATAGGATTGTATTGTGTATCATTTGACCAGTTCGATGAATGGTATGTCTATGGGCAACGATGTGACTACAAAACCAGCTACCCCAGAGACAAGTATGAACTTTACAAGCCGTGAGAGAGAGAGAAAGAGGTGGATCTCTCATATATACTGATGGCCGGACTGAATAATAAACTCGAGCAATGGACAGCCTACCAACACCTTACAGGGAGTGTAGTGAAGGTGAGGCGACCTTCCCGTCACTCAACACACCCCATTACAGCAAGGATCATAGTCCTCATCCTCGAGTTGTGTAGGTCCCCTGCCTAGGGCTATAATATATATATATTATATATATAAATATATATATATATTTAATATGATCGAAAAAGTAAGATTAATAATTCTAACACGAATTTTCTCTATGTTTCTTATATTTCTTTTCACTGTTGATGGTAACTGAAAAATCAATTCTCCAAAATTCATTTTTATTTCTAGTCTGACGCGACACTTGAACGCGTTTCGTAAAACTTATTACATTTTCAAAGACTTTAGTTTACAAACACACAACTATAACTGAACAGAGTTTAAACAGCTTCGATTTTATACCTACATAAGAAGGAAGGTGAAACGCCATGCAACCTCTGAAGAGACAACTAACACAACACCTGTACCCCCTATAAGACTATTTTACAGGAACTTTTTTTCCACAGCTCATAAAACGGAGGAAAGGGTCCTGAAAGATATTTTTAATAGAAACGTTATCCCTACAGACAAAAATCAGAAGATACAACTGACGATCTACTATAAAACCAAGAAAACGGCCAACCTACTCATGAGAAACTCTCCAGACACAAAGCAGAACGCTTTAAAAGAGACCAATGTCGTCTATGCCTTCAAATGCCCACTTGGGGAATGTAAGCCTCAAAGAATTCAGTATATAGGCAAGACAACAACATCTCTTTCCAGGCGATTAACAATGCATAAGCAACAGGGCTCCATTAAGGAACATATAATCTCTTCCCACAACCAGACCATCACCAGAGAAGTCTTAACAAAAAACACGGAAATCATCGATAGATACAGCGGTAGCAAGAAGTCGACACCAGCAATCAACAGTCAATTAATGCACAACTATATTCTACCCACTTCAAGACTCCGCACCAATATAGAAGCATCAAGAAATATGGGCCAATAGGCCCTTTGCAGTTACTTCCATTCTTCCCTTTAACTTACAAAATATTATACCCATTGTTTCGTGTTCTGTCTTGTGTTGAAAGTTTGTTTTCACCTCATCCAAAACTGTTGTAACATATCACCTCACCCAAATGCAGGTATAAAATCGAAGCTGTTTAAACTCTGTTCAGTTATAGTTGTGTGTGTGTAAAATAAAGTCTTTGAAAATGTAATAAGTTTTACGAAATGCGTTCAAGTGTCGCGTCAGACTAGAAATAAAAATGAATTTTGGAGAATTGATTTTTCAGTTACCATCAACAGTGAAAAGAAATATAAAAAACATAGAGAAAATTCGTGTTAGAATTATTAATCTTACTTTTTCGATCATATTAAATATATATATATATATATAATATACATATATTATAGCCCTAGGCAGGGGACCTACACAACTCGAGGATGAGGACTTAATTATTAATCTTGCTTTTTCGGTCATATTTAATAATATATGTCTACAGGAAAGACTGCTACCAAAATATACTAATATATATATATATATATATATTAACATCTCTCTCTTCTCTCTTGATGACCTACAGTGGAAACAAGCCTCCGTAAGACTTGGGGGCCTCGGAGTTCGAACAGCAACGCAAATCGCCGTTCCAGCCTTCCTGTCCTCCTCATCGGCATCCGACGACCTTGTGAAGGGAATTCTACCAGCCTACTTACATCAGGTGGCAGGTGTACATGATCCCAATTTTACACGCTGTGCCACAGAGTGGGCCTCTCGTGCAGGTCCATCACCTCAACCACCATCCCCGAAAGCCCACAAGCAATCCAGCTGGGATGGCCCCATTGTAGACCAAGTTGCTGCAGAGTGCCTGGGTGCTGCAACAACACAACACGACATTGCTCGCCTCACAGCAGCAGCCCCACATGCAGGGGATTTCCTGTTAGCAACCCCAATGTCGGCAACTGGCACGCGTCTCACACCACACGCCCTCCGAATTCATGTGGCCCTCCGCCTTGCTGCCTCAATCCACACCAGATATAGGTGTATTTGCGGCGAGGTGGTGGCTGACAGGTACGGCCACCATGGCATACTCTGCCAAAGCACAGGGGGATGGCACTCGAGGCACAGTGAAGTTAACGACATCATCAAGAGGAGCCTCACCACAGCTGGAAGCCCAGCTGAAAGAGAGCCCCGTTACCTAATGCCCCGTAACTCTGATCCTCTTATTGGTCGCCCGGATGGTATCACAGTGAACCCCTGGAAGAACGGCAAACACTTGGTATGGGACTACACGTGCGTATCAACCCTGGCTAACACCTACATTAACCTCAGTGTTGCACAACCAGGTGGCGCTGCCACCCACAGGGAAGCAGCAAAATCCCGTAAGTATAGAGAACTGGATCACCACTATAATTTTGTCCCCATTGCTTCTGAGACACTCGGCGCCTGGGGTAAAAGTGCTACCAGTTTTTTTAAGGAACTGGGTTCTAAGCTCATTGAAACAACAAGGGGACCCAAGAGCTGCCAGCTTTCTTTTCCAGTGCCTCAGCGTGGCGATACAGAGGGGAAATGCGCACTGCATCCAGGGTTCCTGCCCGCCATCTGAGGAGCTGGAGGAACTCTACAACTTATGATAACCATCTTTGTACCCTATATGTAACTCCTTTTTTGTAACAAAGTTCAAATATAACAAATATATATGTGTACGTATATATATATATTATATATATATATATATTATATATATATGTCGTACCTAGTAGCCAGAACGCACTTCTCAGCCTACTATGCAAGGCCCGATTTGCCTAATAAGCCAAGTTTTCCTGAATTAATATATTTTCTCTAATTTTTTTCTTATGAAATGATAAAGCTACCCATTTCATTACGTATGAGGTCAATTTTATTTGAGTTAAAATTAACGTAGATATATGACCGAACCTAACCAACCCTATCTATATATCTATATATATTATATATATATATATATATATATATATATATATATATATATATATATATATATATATATATATATATATATATATATATATATATATATATATACACACACACACACACACACACACACACACACACACATACATACTAGCTGTACTGACCACGCGTTGCTGTGACTCAGCAACACAAACCCTCCCCTGTCCTCCCCCACCATTCTGCCGTCCCCTCGTCCTCCTTATCATTCCCCACTCCCCTCGTCCCCACCATTCTCCACTCCCCTCGTCCCCAACATTCCCCACGCCCCCTCGTCCACTCCACCATTACCCCCCTTTCCCGTCTCTCGTCCTCCCCACCATACCCCACTCCTTCGTCCAATGCATTCCCAAATGATCTGATGTTCCCATCAGAAAAATGGGAACATTAAATGATCTGATGTTCTCATCACTGAAAAATTAGAACATAAAAAAACGAAATGAAAAAAATGAAGAAAATTAAAAAATAAACTATACACACGAAATGAAAAGTATGGTAAACAACACAGCTCAATTCCAACACAATGTCACACAAAATAATTAAATCAAAATGAAAATAAATCTAAATCTATGAAAATTCAATTTATCAATGCAATCAGAAACATTGAAATGGAATCGTAACATATTTATAATAGCGTGTGTTGCTATTACGTGCAACAGATAGCACTTTTTTTTTAAATGTTTTTCCTGTCATAGGTATGGCATCTATATAGTAGTTATATAAAAACACGTGCATATTCGCCGTTACATTTCAGTGTGATAAAGTGAATTATGAACCCCCACCAAAATGTGTGAAAGTAAGTTTACTGGTGGTTATCGTATCTTGAGGTTATCTTGAGATGACTTCGGGGCTTAGCGTCCTCGCGGCCCGGTCTTCGACCAGGCCTTCTTTTTGTTACACATTCCCAGGAAGCAGCCCGTATCAGCTGTCTAACTCCCAGTTACCTATTTACTGCAAGGTGAAGAGGTGCATCAGGGTGAAAGAAACTCTGCCCATTTGTTTCCGCCTCCACCGGGGATCACTATAGTGATAATAACTACTAAAAATACAATCCACTCACAATAAATAAGTAATAAATACAATTAAATACCTTCTTATTTAATTAGTAGAGTTAAATATCTAGATCTCTTGAATTAATTAATCAAATAAATCACCAGTAGATTTCCCCACAACTACAGCACAATGATCACCTTCCATAACCCTTCATCTGCTCCAACATATTCTGCCCATCCACTTGGGGTGGACGGTCTCGCTTCATACAGGTTGGCGTTCAATTCCCGAGCGTCCAAGTGGTTGGGCACCATTCCTTTCCCCCGTCCCATCCCAAATCCGTATCCTGACCCCTTCCAAGTGCTATATAGTCGTAATGGCTTTGCGCTTTCTCCTGATCCTTCCTTCCTTCCAAAATATTCTTGGCTGTGTTAAACGAGCGAAACAAACTACAAGAGCATTATCCCGCCCTGGCCCACCCGGCGCTCGGAAATGTAAAACATTGCTTTGTGCCTCAGTGAAGCAGCTTCACTTTGCATAAACATAACTACAGCATTGTTTTATCCGGCGAGTTCCTGCTGGCTGTCAAAGGCCGGCTCGGGGAGCAGCGTCCAGGAGCCTCACATATGTAAACACAACGTTTAAAAAGAAGGATGAATAACACAGTGACAGGGCAGGCAGGGTGTGTTGGCAGGGTGTGGGAGCGTCACTCTGTGTGTGTGGGGAGGCTTCTGTGCCTTGTGATGGGGGATCACAAGCGGGGAGGTTTCTGTGCCTTGCTACTGGTGATCACAAGGTGATTCAAGATTCTGTCTCCGCTGATTTATGCTTCTAAACGATGTTCTTATATTTGCCTGTGTGCGTGTACCTCCGGTGTGTTTCGGAATTATATCCACTCCCAAATCTTCCTTTTTCTCGTTGCTGTAGCTGCCTTTCCCTTTGGTCTATCAGATCTATAGGCTTCTCTCCACCCCCCTTTCCCATCTTCATTATCTTACACATTTTGTGATTGAATTCCAGCAACCATTTGTTTGACCATTCCTGGAGTTCGTTAAGGTTCTCCCGTAACTTTCTGTAGTCCTCATCTGTTTTCACATTCCCCATGAGCTTTGCATCATTTGCAAACGTTGACCTGTCCGAATACACTCCCTCAGGTAGGTCACTCACATAAATTAGGAACAGCAGTGGTCCCAGGACAGAGCCTTGTGGGGACCCCAGTTGTTACACTCCTCCAGCTTGAAACCTGTCTGACTGTGACTGTTTTCTGTCCTTCAGGTACTCCTTGTCCCAGTCCAGTGTTTTCCCCAATTATCCCAGCCTTGTTCTCCATCTTGTACAGCAGTCTTTCATGTGGAACAATGACAAATGCTTTTCGAAAGTAAGTAATTATCAAAAGAAAGAGCCAAGCCAGGGAGACTATGTAGCCCCGTCAAAGTCGCGGGATATTCATAATATTATTAATGATACCAGTACGAGAGCAAAAGTGCATAAGGCGAGCAATATCAAAGGCAGCAGATTTACCAAGGATCCTATGGAGGGACAAGTGACTGCGAGGGACGGTCGGGAAGCAAGACACACACGTCCTGGAAGTCCAAACATTCAACAAGGATATGCACGACCGTAAGAAGGACAATACAGTTTGGACAATTAGGATCAGGGTGGTGCCCATGAGTTAAACGTTGTTATGAACCTCCAGGTAGCCTAATGAGGTAGGCTTGCCTTTGTGAGAGTTATTGCACACCTGGCCAGAAAAAGGAGTCAAATAAATTATTTAAACCAAGCAAACGTCAATAATATGACTAAGGAGAAGGAAAGCAGAGGGCAAAGCATCTTAAGGAAACGAGGCAAGATAAAATGTCGACAATATGGTACGAGACGCGACATGGGTGGAGGTCTTAAGAACTAGAGTTGTGAGAGTTGACAGAGATGGACGTACGACGTTGCCTCCTAATGAAGAATACGTGATCAACGTATGAGGAAGCTGTTTGATGAGGACGTGTAGCGTATCTCTGTTATCGTGGTAACGATATAGGAGCGGCCTGAAACCTATTGGGTGGTCGTGCCTTTCATGTCTAGCTTGTTATTGTTTGATCGTGTGCCCAGCGGTCTTAAAGGACGTTTGTGAATGTAGGTTAGAGAGTTTATGAAAATAATGAGACGATGTAATGAGTCAAGATGATTTGATATTATGATAGTGGGAGAGCTGCTCGCTCAGACGAGTGCAGCGTACGACTGAGGGAAGGGAGCCCCCTGCGGTCGGAGATTTGCTAGGTGGACTCGTCCATTGTGGGGGAGTACACATCTCAGTACAGTCTGCACACAGGATAGGACATTGTGCGTTGAAATTTAGTATAAAAATATTATTTGTATTTAATAGGAGAATATGTTATTATGGTATGATAATGGAATTACAGGTTCGTGTATGGGGAAGCCTGTGAATTGGAACTAGTACACATGTATGGTGAAATCTGTGTAGAGGAGCTTCATGTATATGGTGGAACTTCAAGTAGCAGTTGTACTTGGCGGACATGTTTCGTCGTTGTTCAAACCAGCAGTAATATTGAAGAGGCTGCAGGAGTACCTACTTAATTTGTGGACCCATTAATGGATGGTCCTAGTGGTGGGCCTCAGGACGTAATACAGAGAGGTAAATGGACATCATTATTGTTCGAGAGAGTGTGCATGAATTCACATGTTATGAATGACGCAGTGTAAGGTGAGAGTGTTAATGTTTTCTTGTTAAATTTTATGCAAGTTGCCTCGTCCAGACGGTGACAGGAGGCAGGAAGTCGCGACAATTAAGCTGCGTCCTAGTGTACTTTATTTGTTGGAGCTCTGGCATTATATAGGCGTGACGCTAGTTTGTTGGACCTGATAATAATATACTCTTATTTTTCATTATTTGCATTTTTGTAATAAATGTTTGTCTGTAGACAACTTGTTTTGCACTTGTCCTGGTGAGAATTTCTAGAAGGAGAGAGAGAGAAACAGTTGCAGGTCGGTTGACAGCAGGCATAATATCATAAAGGGAAATCAGAAAGTGGTCATCCCAAAGCAAGGAGAGCGAGGGTAAGTCATATCGGCTCCGTAGGGTGTGTGTAATGATAATAGGCCGGTTCTGAGCAGATTCCCCAAACAGTATGATGGTGAGCCCCTCTCTCTCTCTCTCTCTCTCCCCATAGTTAAGACCATTAGAGGGGTGACTCTGGTGTGGGCTCCATTTATGTTGATTGTAGTAGTTCGTGGGTTAAGAGTTTTTTTTATATATTTTATCAGGGGGTAACGATATCTATATCGGAACCTCCTGATAACGAATATGGCCAATACGCGACTTCGTGTGATCCGTTTCCCACCTCCGGTTATAGTAAGAGGAAGGCCATGGGGACACGCTACCCTTAAGAACACACAGTTTGTTATCAGAAGACCAACAGTCCTGCCAACGAATATATATCGATGAATAAATGTCTGGGTAAAAGTCGGAATAAGGAACACCTTTGCGGGAAATAGGACAAGAGCGAGCCTCCTTAGCGGCAGCATCTGCACGCTCATTTAAGGAACACCAATATGGCTGGAAACCCAGCAAAACTCCTCTGTCTTAACTCTGCTGAGATAAACAACCATTGTTGAATTTTGACTACCACAGGATGGATCAGATTAAATGACTAGGCCACGAGAGCACTACAAGAGTCAACTACAACGACAAATGAATATTCACAGTGAGAAAGCATACAAAATTACATAAAGTTCTGCCGTGAAGATGCTAGTCTCTGGGGCAAGTGACACATATAGATGTGGACAGGAAAGACAACGGAGTAGTCTACACCGTCGGCAGACTTAGACCCATCTGTGAAGATGACACTGGAGCGAGAGTGTGAAGTGTACAAGGAAAAGGTGTTTCAGAACTGTAGCCATGTGGGTCAAGGTCTTGCTAAACCTTGGAAATAGTTACTTTGTTTGGGCGTGAACCCTTTTTTGTACTCTGGGATCTTTCGGCTCACTCATTGCAGTGGCTTTGCGGCTCTAGTATCTTTGCCTTGCGGCTACTTCATGTGTATAGCCTTCTGGCTATTTTCCTCGTGCTGTGCCTTGTGGCGTTTGTGGGAAATTGGAGTATACCTGGGATATTTGCGCATTTGACCATTCCCCAGGATGCCACCCACAACAGTCGACTAACACCCAGGTTCCAAATTACTGCTAAGTGAAAAAGAGGCAATGGTTGTAAGGAGACTAGCCCATGCGTCTCGAAGTGGGACCCTCCATGGGGGCAAATATGCAAGGACACGAGGAGAAATATTGGTAACATGAACCGAGAGATAATCTTGCAAGCGAGACAGCCATACAAGAAAAGAAAGTTGATGAAAGGGAACAGGGCCCACAGTGGATCTGTCAAAGCACGACATAAGCGAGAATGAGAGTGTTGGAGGGACCGCGCAAAGATACGACCACGACGATCCTGTAGAGACAGGACGCCGGTGACAACATGCAGGCTCAGGGTAGGGGACGATCGAAGGGCACCAGAGCTGAGGCGTAACCCATTATGGTGAAGAGCATCAAGACGACGAAGAGTCGAAGGAGAGGCAGACGAGTAAGTGGGACAGAAATAATCGAGTTTAGACACCACGAGAGAGAAATGAAACAGAGGAGCGGGCGTCTATCAGCTCCTCAGAAAGTATGGAACAAGACCTTAAGACAGGGCCTTAGAGCATTTAACTGTACAGGAATGTCTTCGGACATTCATGAACAGACGTAAGGAATAGTCCAACAAATGGCTACTAGAGTTCAACACGAGCAAGTGTAAAGTGATGAAGATAGGTGTTCGGAGAAGGAGGGGTAAACACATTGTACCAGCTGGGAGAGGAAATCCTTCAGGAGTCAGGAGACGGGGTCATGCTATCTGGGGGTTTATATCACACCAGACCTGTCCCCTGAAGTCCACATCAAAATATTATCATCAGTGGCGTATGCAATGCTGGCAACCATAAAAACTGCTTTTAGAAACTTGTGGAAGGAATTATTCAGAACCTTGTAAACCTCATATGTCAGGCCAATACTAGAGTATGCGGCTCCATTATGGAGTCCATACCTAATCAAACAAAAAATGAAATTAAAAAAAGTTTAGTGGTATGCCTCCAGGCTAGTCTTAGTGCTGAGGGGTATAAGCTACAAGAAAAGACTACTGGAACTAAACCTCACGACACTGGAAGACAGAAAATTTAGGGGTGACATGGTCACCACCTATACAATTCTCAGAGGAATTGGCAGAGTAGGTAGAGATAAAATATTTTGGTCACGTGGTATGCGAACAAGGGGACACAGGTAGAAACTTAGTACTCAAATGAGCCACTGGAACATTAGACGAAACTTTTTCAGGGTCAGGGTATTTAACAAATGGAATGCATTTGAAAGTAATGTGGTGGAAGCAGACTCCATATACAGTTTCAAATGTAGATATGATAAAGCTCATAACAGAAACAGGATAGGTCCGAGTACAGAACCCTGTGGGACTCCACTGTTGACATCATTCTGAAGCCTCACCTTTCACAGTAACTCTCTGCTTCCTGTTGTTTAAGTTCTCTCTTATCCACTGGAGCACCTTATCAGTTACTCCATCATGTTTCTCCAACTTGATGGAGTTGGACTCCACCCTGTTTCTCCACCCTGTTTCTCCACCCTGTTTCTCCACCCAAGTTTCTCCAACATTGCCAGAAACGCTGTGCGTATTAGTGGCTTTAGGCATATTATATACTAGCTCTATCTAGTGTGACGATAATCTCCTTCAAGAGATTGAGCCTGCTCTTCCCTCCAAAATTACGTCTTCACAATTATATAAAAAGACTATGGAAGAAATGTCCAACAACGACAACAACACCAGCACCAGCAAGGCTTGCCAGGGTGAGCAGAAACGTATGCAACCAGCCACCTGTTCGAACTCCAACCACCAAACTACCCGTTGATCGCTACGGCTCCGCTGATTGGTCGCCGGTCTGGCTGCACCTGCACTCGCCCCCAATACTACCTGATGTCTGGGGTCGCCCCAACATCAGTCCTCAGAATGTTCCGTGCTTTCGTAGCCAGCACTCCTCCCAGCTAGACGTTAGCGTGTACTGAGAGAGGTGGTGGCTTTAAGCCAATATTCCAGCACCTCCCACTTAACTTTTGTGTTGCACTTCTTATTTTGCCTTAACGTAACTTTCATTGTGTCATTTAAGTATTCTTATTATTTTGATTCATTGATTTTATTATAAGAATTTGTTTGTGCATTATTTTCATGTTTTGATTTATTTAACGTAATTAAAATTTCATTGTTAAAGTTTACTTGTGTTTTGTGTGTCTTCTCCTTACCTTACCACAGACGAAGTTCCAGTTTTCTATTTTTTTTTATAACTATGTGACGAGGCCATACCCCTAGCCTTGAACAGCCGAACACCAACGCGTTACCGTCACAAGTTATATGGGGGCCTGTCCGGGAGCTTCACTCAGGTACTGGTGCCAAGTGGTAATTTATGGTAAGCGTATTTAACTTTGTTAACGTAGCTTTACTATTTTTCATTCAATTTCATTTTTTATAAGGTGCGGTGTATTGTGCATTACGAGAGTAACATATAGTGAAGGTGAGACAACTTTGGATTACGTGGTGACTGTAGGCCGCAGTCATACTCTTAATTGGTCATCTCTCCCTCCTTGTTATTACTCGTATTTACCATCTATGTCCCTTGAATATTTCTCATTCTGACAGATCATCATATTGGTACCCTGGTACTGTGGTCTGCCCCGGGTCAAGAGTACCCAATCTTCTGCAATCTGACTGTAGGAGGACAAAGAGGGCCATAGTTCCTCTAGCTCGAACTTTAGTTGCTGAATTGGGACCTCAGCAGCAGTTCTCGTCACCAGTTGACACCTCGCACCCCTACACGTCAGTCAGAGATGATGATACATACAACGGTAGGGAATTAGCTTATTTTTTCAGAGCACAAAAGTTCGCTAATTCTGTAAGTATCATATTAAATTCAGTGGGAAAAACTTGCTTTATGTCCTATAGAGACTTGGCAAGGTATGCCTACATCCTTGGACTACCAATTTTACTTTTGAAGCATTTAACTGTTTCATTTGTTTTCGAAACTTTGTTTCATTTGTTAGTAGGATTTTCTTGCCCTTATTCTCTTACATGAGTACCGGGTACAAGATTTCCTGCGCCCTTGATTTAATTTAATCATTTAATATCTTTCACTTAACTTTAATTGTAAGATCACACAGGATAGGTACCAGTTGCCACGTTGTCCTGTTTCTGACATTTCATTATTGAACATTCGTGTACCTTTATTTGCTAATTTCACCATGTTTCGTCTCCAAACTTTCCGTGCAAATCCAGCAGGTGAAATAGGGACTTTAAGTCGTGCCAAGAGGACTGAACTACAAACTCTTGCACATGAGTATCAACTAGAAGTTCCCTACCAAGCCAACAAAAATGACCTACACAACCTGTTGCTGGATTACTATTTAGAGCAAGGTAAGATAGACTCTGAAACTCATGAAACTTACTATATTGCAGATAAAACTGATTTGGCAACGCTGAAACTCAAACTAGAGCTGGCCAAGATTGAACGTGAGCAGCAAAGGGAAGCCCTCGAACAACAAGAACGAGCAGCTGCCATACGAAGAGAAGAACAAGAACGCGGACTCGCCCTCCAGGAACGTGAGGTTGCCCTACTCCAGGAGCGGGAAAGAGTACAGCTTGAAACACTCCAGGAGCGGGAACGAGTACAGCTTGAAACCAAACGACGAGAGTTGGAGATGCAACGCGAACATGACAAACAACAAGCGACTCTGGCTCTAGAGTGTCGTCAACGTGAAATCGCCTTGGAAACTTCACACTTCACTCAACGCCAACAAGCTACTGCCAATCTTCCCGTCAGTTTTAATATATCACATGCAAGTAAGTTAATGCCATCCTTTGTAGAAGCAGAAGTTGATGTGTTCTTTACCACCTTTGAAACCCTTGCTAATCAACTCAGTTGGCCTGTCGACCAATGGGCCACACTTCTCAGAGTCCATCTTACAGGTAGAGCTGCAGTCACACTCAGTACTTTGGCGTCTGAGAATGACTACTACACTCTGAAACAAGCAGTGTTAGACGCCTACCTACTTTCCACCGAAAGTTATAGAAGGAAATTCCGTGACCACCTGAAGGCAAGTACCACTACCTTCCTTGAGTTTGCTAACACGAAACGGAGGTATTTCATGAAATGGCTGGAAGCAGCACATGTCTCTACTTTTGCAGAACTCGTCAACCTGATGCTTGTTGAAGAATTCTTGAGACGTGTGCCGCCTCCTGTCCGCCTCTACTTAGCAGATAAAGAAGAAACCGACTACCTGAAGTGTGCTAAGTCGGCTGACACTTACAGCCTCATCCACCGGCTGACACCTGAACCATCCTCCAGTAAGAAGTCGTGGTACAGTTACGAGAAGGTGAGCCCCGATCAAGCTGGTTCACAACTGTACTGCAAGTATTGTAGACTCTATGGACATACCATAGACAAGTGTGGTAAGTCTCAATACAAGGGAACCACTGACCAACAACGACCCAAACCAACTCCTCCTAAGTCCGGTAAGCCTGTGATGAATGTTGGTGTTGATGTTAATGATCTTTCTCTTTTCAGTAACCACCTGTATACTGGAACTGTCTCTGCCAACGGTTCAAAAACGGAGGGACGTTTCAAATTGAAGATCTTGAGGGACACAGCGGCTCTACAATCGATCATCTTGAAGTCGGCTGTGCCCAACATAGTCTACACCGGGGAAACAGTCTTCATCACTGACCTCACTGCTACCACTCCATACCCTCTCGCCAGAGTCCACCTGGATTGTCCCTACGTGAACGGGGAAGTCCAAGTCGCCGTCAGGGAAAAGCCTTTTCCCATGCCTGGAGTGCAACTTCTCCTAGGCAACGACTTGGCAGAAGACCTGCAACCAACCAACCTGATCGTCATGGACAAACCCCAGGTGTGTAACTCTGTGCCAAGTAATCCTATTCTCGAGTATGTTCCAGCAGAGGTTCAAGAGAGTGATAAAGTTTCTCCTCCGGTTCTCGTGACCACCCGTGCACAAGCCGCACGTCCACAGCCAGCTGACTCTACTGCTACCGCTGTCCCTCAAGACCCTCAGAAACTACCCCCGCATCTGACCAAGTTGGAGTTCCGTAAGTTGCAGAGGGAAGATCTTACTTTAACACCATTGTTTTTCCAGGCTGAGACTCAACCCGACAGTATTCCTGGGTTCTTCCTAGAGAACGACTTGCTCTACCGCAGATATAGACCCAGTAAACTGAAGGAGGAGGACGATTGGGCCAACACCGAACAACTTGTGATTCCCACCAGCCTGCGGCCCACTATTCTACACCTGGCCCATGGAGCATTCTCCCACTACGGCTTCAACAAGACTTACCATGGGATTCGCCAAGACTACTACTGGCCAGGTATGGTAAATAACGTCAAACAGTACGTAAAACAGTGTCATACATGTCAGATGGCAGGCAAACCGAACGTCTCCATTCCCAGAGCACCACTGATTCCCATACAGGTGCCTGCGGAACCTTTCCACAGACTCATAATAGACTGTGTCGGTCCTTTACCTCGGACCAGTTCAGGTAACGCCTACATCCTAACCATCCTGTGTCCTACCACCAGATTTCCCATAGCAGTTCCAGTGAAGAACATCACGGCTGCTACGGTTATCAAACATCTATTGAAGATCTTCACTCAATACGGATTTCCCAGGGAGATTCAAAGTGACTGTGGCACCAACTTCACCAGTGATCTCTTCAAAAGGACACTGGAGGAGTTCAACATCAAACAGGTATTGTCCAGCCCCTATCATCCTGCTTCACAGGGTTCTCTTGAACGTAGTCATCAGACCATCAAAGCACTCTTGAAAAAGTTTTGTAGTGAAACCTCAAAGGATTGGGATAAGCAGATTGACCTAATAATGTGTATTTTCAGAAGTCTCCCCAATGAGTCCCTAGGAGTATCTCCTTATGAGATGCTCTACGGCCGTAAGTGCCGTACTCCCCTTAAGGCTTTCAAAGACTCTCTCAGAGATGCCACCTTCAGTGAGCATCAGAATGTGCCCCAGTTTCTTCAAAACCTTCAGCACATTCTAGAGAGAGTCCACCGCTTTGCTCATGATAATCTATTGAAAGCCCAGGTGAGAATGAAGACTCATTACGACCAGACCAGCAAAGTAAGAAAATTCAAGCCGGGAGACTTCGTCCTTGCTTATTTCCCTATCCCAGGTTCACCTTTACAAAACAGATTTTCAGGACCCTACTGCGTCAAAGAGTGCAGGAATAATAATAATTATGTGATAGAGACTCCAGATAGGCGGCGGAAGACCCAGCTGTGCCACGTCAACCTCCTGAAGCAATATAATGGTACTCCTCCCACTGTCTTGATTAATTGTTCTACCTTCACAGAACCCTACATCCACAGTGAGACCATCCCGGCTTCTCCTCCCGAAAGCACTGACAAGGAGTCGGCGCTTTCTAATTCCAAAATCCTTAATGATCTTCCCAAATGCTTTCAGGATAATACTCGTGCTCCTATGCCCTCTTCTAATTCCACTCTCACCTCGTCAGATAAGCCCTACATCCTCCATGTCGACGCCAATGGTACCGACGATGGTGGTGTCGTGATGCAGCAACGAGGCGAGAAGAATACACCTGTCAGCGACTACTGCTACAAGGAACGACGGAACAATTGGCAAGGAGCTACTCTTCCTCATCCTGAAGCTTCAGCACTTCACTCCACACCTGAAAAGTGCTCGGTCCACCATCAATACGGACCACACCACCCTACACCTCCTGCAGCACGCCCACTTCTCATCTCAACGTCTTCTACTATGGGCTTGCTAACTGCAGAAATTCAACCTGGAGACACGCTATACCAAGAGTCTGACAACATCTTAGCCCATGATCTCTCCAGAGTTTATGAAGTAGAAGCAACTCCATCCATTACTCCACCACATAACGACGTACTTCTTCCAGAACCGCAGGCTTCGGGGGAGAGTTGTGACGATAATCTCCTTCAAGAGATTGAGCCTGCTCTTCCCTCCAAAATTACGTCTTCACAATTATATAAAAAGACTATGGAAGAAATGTCCAACAACGACAACAACACCAGCACCAGCAAGGCTTGCCAGGGTGAGCAGAAACGTATGCAACCAGCCACCTGTTCGAACTCCAACCACCAAACTACCCGTTGATCGCTACGGCTCCGCTGATTGGTCGCCGGTCTGGCTGCACCTGCACTCGCCCCCAATACTACCTGATGTCTGGGGTCGCCCCAACATCAGTCCTCAGAATGTTCCGTGCTTTCGTAGCCAGCACTCCTCCCAGCTAGACGTTAGCGTGTACTGAGAGAGGTGGTGGCTTTAAGCCAATATTCCAGCACCTCCCACTTAACTTTTGTGTTGCACTTCTTATTTTGCCTTAACGTAACTTTCATTGTGTCATTTAAGTATTCTTATTATTTTGATTCATTGATTTTATTATAAGAATTTGTTTGTGCATTATTTTCATGTTTTGATTTATTTAACGTAATTAAAATTTCATTGTTAAAGTTTACTTGTGTTTTGTGTGTCTTCTCCTTACCTTACCACAGACGAAGTTCCAGTTTTCTATTTTTTTTTATAACTATGTGACGAGGCCATACCCCTAGCCTTGAACAGCCGAACACCAACGCGTTACCGTCACACTAGAAATCCAACATTCTGTCTGTAATTCATTTTGAATGCATGTACTTTGTTGTATTATAATATTATGCATATTATAATTATTATTATTATTATAACTTATGCTGCGGCCTCTTATGGGGTACTTTATGAAAAGCGTTCTGACAGTCCAAGAAAATGCAGTCTGCCCACCCTTCTCTTTCTTGCTTAATGATTGTTACTTGGTCATAGAATTCTATTAAACCTGTGAGGCACGATTTGCCATCCCTGAACCCATGGTGGGTTATAAAGTCCCTTCTCTCCAGATGTGCTACCAGCCTTTTTCTCTCAATTTTCTCCATCGCCTTGCATGGTATACAAGTTATGGACACCGGCCTGTAGTTTACGGCCATCTGCTTATCACCATTTTTGTATATTTCGACTACGTTAACTGTCTTCCAACTCTCTGTTAAGTTTCCTATTTCCAGTGACCTGTTATAGACAATAGATAGTGGCAGGCAATGTGCTTTGGCCCCCTCTTTTAGCATGCATGATGAGATTCCATCAGGTCCAACAGTCTAAGTCTCAACTAGATCTATCAAATACCTCCTAACCTCGTCTCTGGTAAATTCAATATTTTCCAAGGCTGCTTGGTTTATTGCCACCCCTCTTAGTTCAGGAACTTCTCCTTGCTCTATTGTGAAGACTTCCTGGAATCTCTTGTTGAGTTTTTCACACACCTCTGTACCCATCCTCTCCCTTTTTCAATTTCATCACCTGTTCTTTCAATGTTGTTTTCCTCCTGATGTGGCTGTATAGCAGTTTTGGTTGTGTCTTGGGCTTTGTTTTCAATGTCATTTTCAAACTGCCTCACTGCTTCTCTCCTCACACTGAGGTACTCATTTCTGGCCCTCTGGTATCTCTGCTCTCTGGGGTCCTGTTATTTCTGTAGTTTCTCCATGCCCTTGTGCTTAGCTGCCTTGCTTCCTTACATGCCTGATTAAACCACGGATTCCTCTTTTGCTTTTCTGTTTTTTTTCTTTCTGGGCCTGGATAAACTTGTTTTCTGGCTCCAGACACTTCTGAGTGATGTAGTCCATCATGCCTTGTACAAACTTTCCTCTGAGCTCTGTCTCCCATGGTATTCCTGTCAGGAATGTTGTAATTTCATCATAGTTTACCCTTCGGTATTCCAGCCTTTTACTTTTCGGTCCATTCCTTGGATGGGTTAATCTTCCACTAGATACTCAAATGTTAGGACACTGTGGTCACTCATGCCTATGGGGACAGGGGTTCTGATATGGACTTTATGTCTGACTTTTTTCAGGGTGAATACCAGATCAAGTCTGGCTAGTTCATCATTCCCGTATTCTTGTGGGCCTCTTGACATGTTGGCATAGAAAGTTTCTTGTTGCTACGTCTAATAGTTTAGCTCTAAATGTTTCTGTCCCTCCGTATGGTTCTCTATTTTCCCAGTCTATCCTTCAATGGTTGAAGTCACTCATGATCAACTGTTTAAAATTCTTCCTGCTGGCAATAGAAGCTGCTCACACTATTATGTTAATGGTTGCCATGTTGTTCCTGTCATACTCCTGTCTGGGTCTTCTGTCATTTAAAGGGGGGTTATATATTACTCCTGTGGGTTATATATTACTCCTGTGGGTTATATATTACTACTATCATTATCCTTGGTCCTTCTATTGTCATAGTGCCTGCTATGTAGTCTCTGAAATCTTCACATCCTGGGATGTCTATCTCTTTGAAACTCCATGTCTTTTTTATCAGCAGAGCCACTCCTCCTCCTCCCCTCCCCTCCCTCTCTTTCCTTATTATATAGTAGTCCTTTGGAAACACTATATTTTTTATGATGTATGAGAATTTTGTTTCTGTGAGTGCTATTACACCAGGGATTTCTTTTTGTGTATTTTCTACAAGTTCACTTATTTTATTCATAATCCCATCTATGTTTGTGTACATCACTTTGAAGCTCACTTTCGCATGTGCATCCTCACATACGCTTACTCCTGCTGGCTGTTCCACTGGTGCAGACAGTTGCTCCATGGACTGGGCTGCATGGGTGGGGTTGGTGTACTATGCAATACTTAACATAGGTTCAGAGGATGCTGGGGTGGGGTTCTTGTAGATTGGCACCACATTTGCCTTCTTCCAGCAGCTGGACAATTTTCTCTTGTGTAAGTGACTCATTAAAGATTAATGCTATAGGTATGCTGAGGGCCTGTTCTGCTTCTTTAACATCCATGGTGATACTCTATCTGGTCCAGTTACATTAGTTGCATTCATTGATGCTAGCTGTATTCTTACTTTCTCCGCTTTAACCTCAATATTTACTAGTTTCTCGTCAGGGGCTTCTTCCTTATCTAGCTCAGGGAGCTGTTCAGGCTCAGAAGTAAACATTCCATGGAAGCTGGCATTGAGTTTCTCACAAATTTCTTTATCATTTTCTGTATACTGGCCTCAACTTTTTCGTAACCTGGCTACTTAGTCCTTCAATGTCATTTTTCTTCTTATATGGCTATGTGGGTGTTTCGGTTGGCTCCCTCCTTTGGAGGCAATATCATTTTCATAGTTTCTTTCTATTAGTCTCCTTATGTTTATGTTCCTGGCCCTATTGCATCTATTCCTGTTTACCTCTGTCCTTTGCTTTCTGTATTTCCTCGACTCCCTCCTGCTTATACTTTTGCTTCCTGGCACTGATAATTGAACCACGGGTTATTGTATACTCTCCAACTATTCTCCCTTAATGAAGGAAGAAAGATCTCTCTTCTGTCTCTTTGCACCTCAGTTTTACTTGGTTCATCTTTTCCTGGACGTGTGCACGTGATAGCCTAAATGTACCCGTTAAGGTGTTCTTGTAAGGGATGAGATTAGACTCTTACATCATGCCTCTCAACAGTTAATTAAGCGGAGTGCAGGTTCTTGAACCCGTTGGGTTCTGATATGTCTACTATCTCCCCACTATGGCCTCTCTTCCTCATTATTGGTCATAACAGCCGCCCTCAGCCGTGGCTGTGGCCGGGTCGTAGATAGGTGGAGAGGAGGAGGAACTGGAGGAGGTGGAGGAGGAACAGGAGGTGGAGGAGGAACAGGCGGAGGTGGAAGAGGAACAGGAGGAGGTGGAGGATGAACAGAAGAAGGAGGAACAGGAAGAGGAGGAGGAACAGGGTGGAAAAGGAACAGGAGGAGGAGGAGGTGGAGGAGGAACAGAAGAAGAAGGAGGAACAGGAAGAGGAGGAACAGGGGGGAGAAGGAGGAACAGGAAGAGGAAGAGGTGGTGTAATGTTCTAAAAGAAGATGTTGTGTAAGCCGCCTCCGTGCGTAACTATAAAGTCAGGTTCGACAAGGAATGTTACCATCACAATAGGTACATTAAAACAGCTTGCACAAGGCTGGTGGGCGGGGAAGTAAAGAGTTAGACCTCACCTGTAACCTGCACAAGACTGGTGGGCGGGGGAGTAAAGAGTTGGACCTCACCTGTAAACCCCAGCTGAAAGGTGTTCCACTAGTACAGTCGGGCTCGTTCTCGACGCACAATCTAGAATTCCGGGCTCGAAATCCCGGGCGGGACAAAAATGGTTCGGCACATTTGCTTTCCCCTAATGCCTCTGTTCACCAAGCAGTAAGTAGGTATTCAGGAATTAGTCTGTTGTGGGGTTGCATCCTGGGCGTGGTCAGTAATTCGACCTGGGGGGGGGGGAACCTCCATAAAGTCTAACGTGTATATACACTCTCTGGCTTCCTGTCCCTCAATCCAATGAATTTATTATCATTAATGTAAACACTGATAGGTAAATACTGGAGGTAAGGAGGAGGAGGAGGAGAAGGAGTAGGCAGAGGAGCAGGAGGAGGAGTAGGCAGAGGAGTAGGCAAAAGAGGAGTAGA
The DNA here is from genome assembly GCF_040958095.1 of Procambarus clarkii. Classification (NCBI taxonomy): domain Eukaryota; kingdom Metazoa; phylum Arthropoda; class Malacostraca; order Decapoda; family Cambaridae; genus Procambarus; species Procambarus clarkii. The sequence continues at coordinate 19,332,496 of NC_091159.1, forward strand.
CAGCGGGAGGAGGAGGAGGAGGAGTCGACGTAGGAGGAGGAGGAGGAGGCAGAGGAGGAGTAGTAGGAGGAGGAGGCAGAGTGACCTTGCCCTTATAGTGCATTTGGGAGGTACCTGCTGTACCTGGGGTATCTTCCCCGGTGCCCCCTTCCCCCTCTCTACTCCCCTTCCCCCTCCACCTTAGCCAATTCTCTCTTACAAGATCCCCAATTTTCCCTTCTCTTACCTCTTTTCCAACTGTGCCCCCGTTTCTCTTCAAACATTCTTTCCCTCTCCTTCCCATCAACATCCCCCATTTCTTCTTACTTCTCTCCCCATCTCTCTCTCGCTCGCCTCTGTATTACTGGATTTACGTCCATTAAGACGTCAGGGACTCTAACACCAACAATTAGGTGTTGGGAGATGGTCACTGTTCGGCCCGACCCCGCTCTTAATGTGACCAATATAACTGACCCCGACATCCCTATGTCCGTCCCATAACCCAAACCATCCACCCTGCAAAGTTAGGCGAGGTTAGCCCCAAGCATCAGGCAGCCAACCACGGACAGAGACCGACAGTCACTCTCACGGGTACCCGGCGGTGCCCGGGACAGCGTGTCTCTCCCTCAGTGTCTCATCCTCTCCCTCGTCTCTTCCCCTCTCATCTGCTTCCCTCCACCTCCCCCACTATCCCTCTCTCCCCTAAACCTCTCCCCATTTCCCAACTCTCGCCCCCTCTCCTGCTCTCCAAATCTCCCTTTCCCGCCCTTCTCTTTTCTACAGGAGGAGGAAGAGGAGGAGGAAGAAGAGGAGGAGGAAGACGAGGAGGTGGAGGAGAAGCCAGAGAAGAGCAGGTGGAGGAGAAGCCAGATGAGAGAAAGAGGAGACGGCTAACATCACTGTCTCATCAGGGGTGTGAAGTGGGTAAAATAGCGACATATAATCACTTGTGTCTTTTCTGGTAATTATTATACCCGTCGTTCATCTCCTCTGACCCCTCGAGCCTTGGATCACGGAGCACCTGAAGATCTCAGTCGACCTTATCATCCTGACGAGGGCCATAACCCGCACTGCTTCTCCCAGGGCTGCTGCGTGCTCGAAGCGCTCCATGATGTGGTGTTCACTGACATGCCACCATGATGTGGTGTTCACTGACATGCCACCATGATGTGGTGTTCACTGACATGCCACCATGATGTGGTGTTCACTGACATGCCACCATGATGTGGTGTTCACTGACATGCCACCATGATGTGGTGTTCACTGACATGCCACCATGATGTGGTGTTCACTGACATGCCACCATGATGTGGTGTTCACTGACATGCCACCATGATGTGGTGTTCACTGACATGCCACCATGATGTGGTGTTCACTGACATGCCACCATGATGTGGTGTTCACTGACATGCCACCATGATGTGGTGTTCACTGACATGCCACCATGATGTGGTGTTCACTGACATGCCACCATGATGTGGTGTTCACTGACATGCCACCATGATGTGGTGTTCACTGACATGCCACCATGATGTGGTGTTCACTGACATGCCACCATGATGTGGTGTTCACTGACATGCCACCATGATGTGGTGTTCACTGACATGCCACCATGATGTGGTGTTCACTGACATGCCACCATGATGTGGTGTTCACTGACATGCCACCATGATGTGGTGTTCACTGACATGCCACCATGATGTGGTGTTCACTGACATGCCACCATGATGTGGTGTTCACTGACATGCCACCATGATGTGGTGTTCACTGACATGCCACCATGATGTGGTGTTCACTGACATGCCACCATGATGTGGTGTTCACTGACATGCCACCACATGTTCATTTATTGCCTGGAACCCGTCCTCAAGTCACAAAGTACTTCCTTAAGGGCCTTACCCAAGACTGGGGCACAACCAGGGTAGATGGTTACTAACCACAAGGCTGCCACCCCTTCTGCCTGCCATTCTACAAGCCTGCCTGCGGTCCTGCCCGCCAACCTGCCATCCCTTGCCAGCAAGCCTGCCGTCCTGCCAGCTTGCCTGCCAGTCTGCAGGTTCGTAAGACGGCAGGCTGGTAAGACGGTAGGCAGGCTGGTAAGACGGTAGGCAGGCTGGTAAGACGGTAGGCAGGCTGGTAAGACGGCAGGCTGGCTGGTGAGACAACAGGCAGGCTGGCAAGATGGAAGGGAGTTTATGAGGGATACTTCTTGTTTTTACCACAGACGTGGCCACACATTTACAATGCTAAACAGAATATATACATTTTCTTCTGTCCAACGTGGACAGGGTTAGAGATCATATAGTCCAACATAGTTTAGCTAAACATATAGTCCAGGGATTTATTGAACAATCAACCACAGAAGGTGATTGTAGTGCCTTTCAAATGCTAATCTAACCTACAGATATTAATACATAGATACACGGATTTACATCTGCCCTACATAAAGTGTTCGATGTGTCTTCTACTTAGTGTCATTAATGTGCATTTACAGAGGTGAAATGTAATTCTGACCAGCTTCCACACATCCTTCATATGCGCGCACACACACACACACACACACATTATATATATATATATAATATATATATATATATATATATATATATATATATATATATATATATATATATATATATATATATATATAATTACATACTAGCTGTACCACACGTTGCTGTGGCTCAGCAAGCATGTGCGTTGCTGAGTAACAGGAACCCTTCCCCTGTCTCCCAGTCCTCCCCACCATTCCCCACTACCTCATCCGATGCATTCCCAAATGATCTGATGTTCCCATCAGAAAATTGGGAACATCAAATGATCTGATGTTCCCATCACTGAAATATAAGAAAAACAATTAAAAAACGAAATGAAAAAAATGAAAAATGAAAAAATAAACTACACTCGCAAAATGAACGGTATGGTAAACAACAAAACTCAATTCCAATGCAATGTCACACAAAATTAAATCAAAATCAAAATAAATCGAAATCTATGAAAATTAAATTTATCAATGAAATCGGAAACATTGAAATGGAATCAAAACATTTAGTATAGCGAAAGTTGCTCTTACATGCAACAGACGGCGCTGTTTAAAAAATATATAATGTTTTTACCTGTCACAGATGTGGCATCTATACTTATACTTACGAAATGAACGGTATGGTAAACAACACAGCTCAATTTCAACACAATGTCACACAAAAGAAATCCATAAAAATTAAATTAAATCGAAATCTATGAAATTAATTTTATCAATGCAATCGGAAACATTGAAATGGAATTCGTGACATATTTAGTATAGCGTGTGTGTGTTGCTATCACGTTCAACAGATGACACTGTTTTTAAAAAATCATGTTTTTACCTGTCACAGGTATGGCATCTATATAGTAGGTATATAAAAACATGCGCCTATTCGAATGGAACGTTGTGTCAGAACTTCAAAGCAATCGGTGAAGAACTTTGGGAGATTATAACATCTATTGTTGCTCTTACGTCCAATAGATGGCACTGTTTTTCAAAAAGGCATGTTATTTCTTGTCACAGGTGAGACATGTATATAGTAGGTATATAAGAACACGCGCCTATTCGAATGCAACGTTGTGTCAAAATTTAAAAGCAATCGGTAAAGAGGTTTCGAGGATTTCTCTCACATGAAAAACACAGTTTTTCAAAAAAAGCATGTTTTTTTCCGTCACAGACGTGACATCAATATAGTATGTATATAAAAACCTGCTCGGATGCAAATGGAACATTGTGTAAACATTTAAAAGCAATTGGTGAAGAACTTTCGGAGTTATCCGATTTTTAACACACGAGCATTTCCATATATATATATATATATATATATATATATATATATATATATATATATATATATATATATATATATATATATATATATATATATATATAAATAAATATTCACCTGATTCTTACCAGGTGTGCAAGTCTACCCAGCGTCGAGATTACGCGTAGCTACCAGAGTGCTGTCTGTGACACCGACCACTTCCTGGTATGTAGCAGGGTCAAGATGCAAACAAAGAAGATTCATCAATCGTAAAAGGCAGGCAGACCTCGCATCGACACCACCAAGACCCGTAACCAGGACAAGGTGGAAGATTTTGCACGTGTGCTCGAGGAAGCTCTCCCTGGCTCAGTCGGGGTCACTGCCTGTAAAAGATGGGAGCACTTTAGAGACGCTGTATTCAACGCTGCCATTTCCACCTTTGGCAAGAAGACCAGGAGGTCGGCAGACTGGTTCGAGGTTCACTCGGAAGAGATGACACCTGTCATCGAAGAGACGAGAAACGCCTTGGCAGCCTACAAAGCCTGGCCAAGTCAGCGCAACTTACAGATCCTTCGGGCCGTCCGCTGCAAAGTGCAGCAGAGCGCCAGGCAATGTGCCAACAACTATTGGCTCCAGCTCTGCTCCCAGATACAGACTGCAGCGGATACAGGCAATGTAAGGGGAATGTATGATGGATTCAAGCAAGCCCTCGGCCCAATCCAGAAGAAGACCGCTCCTCTGAAATCTGCCATTGGCGAGGTGATTCAGGACCAGACACTGCAGCTGAAGCGCTGGGTCGAGCACTACTCTGAGCTATACGCCTGGGACAATGTGATCACCGAAGACGCCCTGAGCGCCATTGAGTGCCTGCCTGTGTTAATGGAGCTCGACAGCGAACCAACCCTCGAAGAACTCAGCGAGGCCCTAGACTCCCCTGCTTCTGGCAAAGCTCCTGGCAAAGATGGCATTCCTGCTGAGACCTTAAAGTGCTGCAGAGGTAGCCTGCTCATGGAGCTGCATGAAATTCTCTGCCTCTGCTGGGAAGGAGGAGAGGTGCCACAGGACATGAGGGATGCCAATATCGACACGCTGTATAAGAATAAAGGTGACAGGGGCGACTGTAACAATTACTGTGGAATATCCCTCCTCAGTATTGCTGGAAAGCTGTTTGCTCGAGTCACACTGAAAAGGCTCCAAGTACTTGCAGAGAGAGTCTATCCAGAATCACAATGCGGATTCAGAGTTAACAGGCCCACCATCGACATGATCTTTTCCCTCAGACAACTGCAGGAGAAATGCAGGGAACAGAAGCAGCCACTTTTCGTAGCCTTCATAGATCTGACGAAGGCCTTCGACCTCGTCAGCAGGGATGGCCTGTTCAAGATCCTCCTCAAGTTCGGATGCCCACCCAGGCTCCTTAGCATCATCAGATCTTTCCATGAGAACATGAAGGGCACCGTGGTCTTTGATGGCATAACATCAGACGCCTTTGACATCCGAAGTGGAGTAAAGCAGGGCTGCGTACTGGCTCCAACCCTATTCGGGATTTTCTTCGCAGTTATGCTGCAGCACGCCTTCGAATCTGCCACGGAAGGCATTTACCTCCAGACCAGGTCGGATGGAAAGCTCTTTAACCTCGCCAGACTGAGAGCCAAGACGATGGTTCGGCTGAGGTGTCTGCGCGACTTCCTTTTTGCCGACGACGAAAAAAAATGACAACGTGATGTCACGTCGTCACAAACGACGACGTGATGAAAAATGTGGCAGTGTCAGACCACGGTGGAAGAATTGAAAAAGGAATTTCCTTAAGTACTTTCGTATTTAATAATACATCTTCAGAAGGGTGAGTTACAAGTAAAACGATTTGGACATATATAGGCAGGAGAGAGGTGAAGTGAAGTGAGGTACATTGATAAAAAAAATTATGACTGGGATTTGGTGAGTATGAATAGGGGCAGTAGCCTATGGGCCAATAGACCCATACATGGAAAAATAATAGCATAAGATAGAGAATATTAACAATGAATTAGTGAGACAAATGTGTATCAATAATCCTACTCAAATTGCCCTTTAATTGATCTATCAAAAATGGAACTAAATTATATAAACCGCTGCTAATGTTCAAATTACATGATTTTGTAATCTGTATAAAAGCACATTCGATTATGTTCCTATTGAAAGTGTATTTACAATTCGTTATTGAAGAAGCCATCTCCCAATCAATTTGGTGAGAATTTTCTGGCGTGAACAAACAAAGCATTAGACAATTGGCCATGTCTTACAGCGTATTTATGTTGCGAAATTCTACATTTCAAATCTTTAGATGTTTGCCCAACATAGAACCTATTACAGTCTTTATAAGGAATTTTATTTATGACACAATTATCACTACGAGGGCTGTTTCTAACTAATACTTTACCAACAGTATTTTGTAGTTAAACAATACATGTATATCAAAACCTTTCAAGGCCTTGACCATATTTTCAAACCCCGAAAAATATGGTAAACATAACACATTTCTTTGGGCGAATTTTCTCATTGCATATTATATATATATATATATTATACATAAATATAATAATATATATATATAATATATATATATATATATAATATATATATATATAATATATATATATATATAATATATATATATATATATAATATATATATATATTATATATAATTATATATTATATATAATTATATATAATATATATATATAATATATAATATATAATATATGTCAGAGGAATGGATAGATGGATGGATGGAGTGATGTAAGACAGAGACCCAGACAATGCCGGCTACACCTCCCAACACATTATAAGAGAATGTCTATCGGTTTGCCCGTCCGTTCGAGGTAGGCAGACACACGCTTGGGGCAAGCCTCACCCAAATTTGCAGACGGAATGATTAGGGACAAGAGCTGAACATAGGCTGGTCGGGGGTCGCCAGAATTATAAAGTGAACAGCGTGCCAGGGTGACATTCACACCCCGACGACGATGCTTGGCACTGCCCGCCAGCTACACAGCTCAATACTTTGAAAACAATTATATTTTTTCCTAAAGTAATACACACCATTAAAGTAATCGGATTTAAACTATTTTCACACAGATAGATATATTAGACGAGGAGGGGGAGTAGCCATATATGTTTTGGAAAATTTGAAATGTAATCTCAAAGAGGGAATCAAAACTGAGCCACTGTTACGTATCCGTACTGTATTAGAAGTACTGATACTCACAGGATGAATAGGAGTGGGTTTACATGCAATGTGATTTGCATATATTTATATATTGGGTGGCTCTTATATTATGTTAGGATAAGATGTGGCAACATAATTGGTGTCATGGCTTGCCTGTCGAATGGACAGGAAGTGAACGGGTATTATACCTGTGCAGTGAGAGCACAGCTCGCGGAGACGGCCGAGTATAACATGTTCTTTTAAGTTAAGCAATATTTCTTTTGGTTTGTGTCTTTGGTTATACTATTATCGGGGAAACAAGAGTTAATAATTAGCCATACTTAACATTATACTTAGTCTGTAGATCCAAGTAGTTATCAAGTGAAGATTATTCTGTATAATGATAAATCTTAATATTATAATTATACTCTTTTTAAGTGTGTTTGTGTCCCTCCCTTAAATACCTTCTGGTGCCAGTGCAACTTCTTATCACAGGGATTATGGCATCATAGCCTTGAGGGTAATAAATGTAATAGGCCTGGGTAATTAATATTCCTGTGGCAAGTACGAGCCAGGTTATATACCGGAGGTGATAACAGCCACACAAACTATTTGGCTAAAATTAAACAAAAAAGCTAAAAATCTTATAAAGGAGTTCAATACCGGCCACCAAACTTAGACAAAATGGAAGCAAAGCACCTATGAAATATCTAGAGCATCTAGGTCTAACAGTATTTGTGTCATTGGTGACTTTAATTTAATTGGAATAAACTGGTTTAACATGGAATAATGAAGCAGAAGATTTTCTAGAATGAATAAACGATTACGTCCTTAAGCAACACATTAAGGAACTAACACGGGCAAATAATATTTTAGACTCTGTGTTAATTAACAATGAGACAAATTAATGACATCGAAATAGGAAGTGAGCAAGAGAACAGCGATCACAAATAAATTATCTTTAGCATAGAATGGAAGAGATTTGTAGGAGAGAGTTCTGTTAAAATGTCAGATTTTCGAAACCTGATTTTAATGGCCTAAGGAATTTTTTGGGTGAAATAGATTGGAAAGTCCTGGGCATGGGAGGGAGGGGGGCTGGTCTTGGAGCGAGACATGAACCCAGCGATAGGTGATGTAAAAAGGGATTCCGATGTGGATTCAAAATATAACTTATTTAAAAATATTCTAAGCAAAGTACAGAACTTAGTATACCATGCAAATAGAATATATCAAATAATAATGACCCGAAATGAATAACAAAGGATCTGAAGAACCATATAGGCAGAAAGAGTGCTTGGTATAAAAGGATTAAGAATAGGGAAGTCGGTCTAGGACAAGAATTCACCCAAATAGTTAGAAATGTTAAAAACCAGATAAAGAGAGCAAAAAGAAACTATGAAGTTCGCATAGCCGGACAAGCAAAGACAAATCCTAAAGTTTTTTTTTCAGTTATATAGAACAAAGATTAGGGAAAGGATACATCCATTAAAAACTGAGACATAGCAGGTAACTGATAATGACGAAGAGATGAGTAGTATGTTAAAGATTTTATCTCTGTATTTACTCAAGAGGACCTTAACATTATGCCTACAGCCAAATAAGTCTATGTGGGTGGGGACGAGGACAGGTTGACTAGTTTAACAGTTACCAGGGAGGATTTTATTAAACAAATAGTGAAACTCAAGCCAAACAAATCCCCAGGGCCATGTTACGAATCCATATATTTGATTCTAACATTCATCATGATAAATATGTATGACCATTATTTCTTTCCTCAGTTATTTAAATAAAACATTGTATCCAGTTGTATTCCAGTATGTATATGTTTGATTTAAATGTAGCATGCTGTAGTGTGCCTGTATTTAATATTTTGTTAATGCTATTGCATGCTCATTCCTGTGGGGGAGACCGTGGCGTCTCATAGAAGGATGACCATATTTGGGATGTTCCAGTATGCGTGCAGTGTATCAAGCTAGCGTCACTGTTTCATCCCCTGTAATTATTCCTGTTTATTGATTGTACTTAATTTATTATTTACACTTTAGCAGTGCTATAGGCATATAAGTTTAGTTATAATTATGTTCTCAAGTATTACTCTCTGATAGCAGAGTATCTAGAGGTTTCATGTGGGTTTTAGTTGGTAACTTGTAGACACCATGCCGTGCATGCCCCCGCAAAGCCAGTCGCGTGGGTAGAGCTGGCTGGCGTGGACATGTTGTAAGCTAAGTCTGTGGTACTCGTTTATTGTTTAGTAACGTAGCTAATTTCCTGGTTAGACCATTATGTGCATACCCATCTATCCATTTAAGTTTTAAAATAGTGATCAGTGCTTATATAATGATATTGTGTTATTGTATTCTGGTGCATTAATATTTCTGGCTGCCTGTATTTCCATTTATATGTTTGTATGTTCTTTGTTACCCCTTACTTTACGTATATTGTATTAAGTATATTGTTGAGTAAGCAGTTGAATTATTTACCCTAGACACTTTTAGTAGGCAAGGCCGTATTGTTATATCTTTTTTACAACTGCAAAAACAGTGGAACCATACCCAGAGGTCAAGGGTCATAACAGGCCAGATGAAGTGTTTGCCAGGGTGCTTAAAGAATGCAAAGAGGAGTTTTGCGAGCCGTTATCTACCATATACTCCAATAAATCATTGGAGTCGGGCAGAGTGCCAGAGTCATGGAAGGTTGCTAATGTGGTACCCATTTTCAAGAAAGGAGATAGATCACTTTCGTCCAACTATCGGCCAATTAGCCTAATGTCTATAGTGGGAAAGTTGCTAGAACTGATAATTGCAAATGCCATTCGTCTTCATCTTGAAACACAGAATAATAAATGATTTACAACTCTGTTTTACTATCGGCCGTTCGTGTTTAACAAATTTATTATCATTTTATTCCAGCATAGTTGAGGCAGTTGATAGTAAGGTTTGATGTTGTGTCATTTCAAGACGATCTAAATAGGGTTTTGAAAGCATGATCTCTTGACGGTCATGCTTTCGAGAGAAGCAACATTTTTTAGGCTCTGAAGGATGTTACCGACATCACACCCACTGATATTAGTCAGGAAGGTGATGATATCGTACTCTTTTTTCATGTGAGGAAGAGCTAGAAAAACTCTTGACCAACGATGCCATACTTCGCAAGCAGCGCCACCTACATCCTCACTACCTACGTCAGTTCCTGGACGGAAGAACTGTTTTTACCAGCAGGACCAGCCAGTGGATCGCTGACCGACCGCAACATAATATCATGGACAATATCGAGGACGAAAATCCGAACCTGGGTGTATTCAACCTAGAGTTCTGCAACACCGACAAATCATCAATGAAGATTACTTTCACCACCATAGCTGCGTCACCCAGGCTGCCACACAAGGTTTCTACTGCTTTGGCTTACAAATACCACCCCACCAAGTAAGAAAGGAACGATTCCATGAGATCCAGTAGTGCTTCAAGTGCTATGAGCTCTCCCACCCCACCAACAAGTGTCAGCACCCTGTCCAGAGGTACAGCCTGTGTGCACTAGATCATCAATACTCCATATGCAAGGCAACAGCCCGTCACTGCTTTCTTTGTGAAGGCAATCGCCCCATAATTTCCTACCGCTGCCCCCCCCCTTTCCCCGCAGACAGAAAAACATCAAGGCCCAGGTTGAAGCCAAGAGAAACAACCCTCTACCTCTACGACCAGAGCCCCAGGTGCTCAACCCACCACCTCAGCTCCAACCAACTGACTAGAAGACTTTCCGGTCTTACCAACATGTGGCTCCTCCCAGCAGGCGACCCAGCCTTCACAATGGGGACCCAAGGCTCCACAGGCACCTTCGCAGCTCCCTGCATCACGTACAGGCATTATTCCTGGTATTATTAGACTAGTGGAAAGGCTTGCCGGACCAGATAACCACCGTTTTGTCAGTGATTTGAACATATTATACCTAGCCAATGGCCTGGACCCGCTCATAGTCCCTGGTGCAAGTCTCACTGCCTCCATTACCACTCCAGTGACTACCACCAGGACGACCACGAGGTCTATTTCAACACCGTCTCCAGAACTACCCATGACCCGGGTGGCACAGAGGTAATTCCCTCTCCAGCTCCCAACACTCCTACCATCACCATCTCAGCAGCCGCGCTAGCAGACGTGCTGTCTACAAATGCTAACAGCATCACCAACGCTCTTAAAATAGCTTCTACCACCAATCCACGACACCTGAGCCTACCTAAGGCTGTGAGGCGAAAGACGAAAAGACCAACTACGGAGGTTACGGACTCCTCAGACGAGGAAATCTTAGTAGGAGCTCCACCGCAGCACCACAAACACGATACCTACTTGGTTCCAGACTTCCTCAAGGAGGCCACCTCACCAATCTACAACGACAGCACGGCTCAGCCAAAGTCTCGGGCAAAGAAATACCGAAAACCTAGAGATCTACACTAACCCCACCAGCTCCATAACTGGTAAAGCCCGCCCTCCAGGGCTGAAACCCACCATGAAGACCCCCATCCATTGCCAGATCTCTAGTATCAGCTATCGATACAGATAATGGCTCCAAAGAGCCTCCACTTATGGGCTCACCACAGCCCATGCTATCGGAACTTCTTGTTCTGAGTAGCTGAATCTGAAACAATAACAACAACATGGTAAATCACCATTGACAAACAGTACCACACCCCGGTCCACACCAGCAAGCCTGAGTAACTTTGCAACACATCCACCGCCACTGTGACTCGTTGAGGGGGTTTTGACAACGATAATTCGCCACAAACACCTAAAAGTTAGAACTCACCCCATGAACGGCCACACTTTCCCCAAAAGCGAAGTCTTGAAGATCCTAAAAGAAGGGGCTGGCATTACACCCAATTGACATTTGTGAAGAAGAGGAGAATATTGTGCTCTATTTCTCGTGTATGGAGGAATCCCGAAAAACTCCAAAAATTCGATCGCACACTTCGCCAAGTGCACCACCTCTTTACTCTCTTCCCACGTCTTCCCGGCCTTAACCGACTCGGCCACGATGGTACAAAAGTCGACCAACCCACAACTCTACTGAGTTTTCTGGAGGCTCTGCATTCAGAGCCCAACCAGTGTTTCACGGTTGACCCGACCACACTCTGGCCTACGGTAATGGCGTTCCCCCTCCCAGAGAACTCAGTAGAGTTGTGGGTTGGTCAACTTTTGAACCATCGTGACCGAGTCGGTTAAGGCCGGCGTCTAGGGATCACCAGAACGCGAGTTCGTCACTTAATTGCCTCAAAATGATTTATATATATATATATCACACTATTGTGATTTCATTGCGATCTGACTGGGGCGTAAATGTATGAACGTAGACCAGAGTGTGGTCGGACCGACTGTAAAATTCTGGTTGGGCTCCGGTTCGGGGCCTCGAGAACCTATGTTATTTAAATCAAAACTTACAAATTTGATCAAACCTAACCAATCTAACCTATCCAAACCTATCCAAGGCTGCCCTAACCTAACATAACCAAGTCTGTAATTCATGCTCCTAATAAAAGAGATTATTGTTTGAAAAGAACCAATTTGGAGAGGGGGCCTTGCGGCTGAGGGTGATAGTGGTCAGGGGTTGTAGCCCTAAGGGCCCAGGTTCGATTCCCAGCCGAGGCAGAAACAAATGGGCAGAGTTTCTTTCACACTGGTGTACCTGTTCACCTAGAGGTAAATATGTACCTGGTCAGCCGCTACGGACTGTTTCCTGGGGATGTGTGTGTGCATGTGAGTTAGAGAAATATATGTAGAAGACATAATAGAGAAAAAAAGATTGGTTATAAAGGAGGGATGTCAAGATCTAATTGCTCGATTCTTCAGACACAAATAGTAAATACACACAGAAACGGGGAAGAGGGAGGGAGGGAGGGAGGGAGGGAGCGGTATTTATACATTCCTAGTCATTTATACATTAATTTCTTGATAACGAGTGACTTGATTAATTTAATTGATGTGTTGCACGGTCCTGCAGTATTTAATGTGGGCCCATTAAATAACACCAAATTCATTAATGTGTTAATGGTAAATTCTGTCCTGTTAAATTTCCGAGTACGCCTGAATAAAACAATTTTATTTCTGTATCCCATATTCAGTATATAATGATTCGATATTTCAGCTTACAATGTAGTTTTGCAAAGGCCTGTTTGGGGGATGTCAGAGAGACCCAGAGCAGTAACGAGCCTTAACCTCACATTATAACAGTATGCCAAGGACCAGTGATGCAAATTAGATAAAATGGCTTGTGTTATTAACTTGAATACGTGCGGAGATGACGTGATAAGCCTCCCAGCTTACTGCTTGAAGTTTTTCGCGATTTTCTACCAGTCTGTGATGCTCAAGTGAGCGAGTTAAGTAAATTCTGGGTCCATTCAGCTCTGAACGGCCTAGTGAGTCAGTCGCCCGTATGGCATTTAATTATATCAATTGAAAGAGGAAATCCTTAAATCGTTAAATCCTTTGCCAGGTTTTGTTTTATTAAATATCATTTTGTGAAGCATTGTTTCCTTAATACAGCTCTGTGCTCTTCATTATTACGTGCCTAATATTCGAGCCTAATCTACACTATCTATATTAATTACACTGTGAGGAGAATATGTGTGGGTGAGGCGTATAAGGGAGGACCAAGTCTGAGGTAGTGGGTCACACTACCTCAGAGTGAGAGTGAGCAGCTCTCCACCTCCACGGTGTCACTCTCACGAAAGGGGATCCCAGTCGCAAGCAAAGAGGTCACTCACCAAGTTTCACTCACTATGAGGAGTGGGATAAAGCTGGGAGGTCTTACTGCGGCCTCCTCTCGCCACAGTCTTACCTGACCTGTGAAGGGGGTTGAGGGCTGGGGAGCTCCAGTGCTTTTTATTAATTTAGGAGGGATAAACAGGCACTCTTGCAGTGAATAAGCGTATACGAGTGTACACACTGACAAACTGACAAAATGACAAACCATATCAAGTTAATGAAACAAAACAGAAATAATATATCTGAAAGTGTGTGTTGTAACGCATTGTGAAGTGGCAAGTAGGACAGTATTCTCAATCGACTTGAGAATGGTCCAGGACGGACCGAAACGTCGTCGTCCCTTCACCTTTAGTGTGTGGTCTGGTCAACATAGGACAGTAGTGTTAGGTGGGTTGATCTGACCACTGACAGCACCCTCACCTGCCAGGCAAGAGGACGCACCCACCAACTAGCCCCCTACAGCAGCACTGACCAGGTGCCACCACAACGCCTATCAATGTCATGGAAGGGAGTGTCGTTATGCAATTAATGCAAGCCATACTCAGCCCGTGTACCTGCTGTGTTGCTGAAGTTTCATAGGGGCAGTTAGAAGGGGGTGAATAGGATAGATATGGAGCGTACAACCGATATTATTATATTATATTTATATATTATATATATATTATATATAATGTATATAAATAAAAATGGAAATGTTCGTTTCTTCAAAATCGCTAATCTCCGAAAGTTCTTCACCGATTGCTTTGAACTTTTCACACAATGTTCCATTTGCATCCAAGTGGGTTTTTATATACATACCATATTAATGTCACTCTTCTGTGACGGAAAAAAACTTTTTTTAACTTTTTTTTCATGTGTTTTTTTATGTGAGAAATCTTCGAAACCTCTTTACCGATTACTTTGAAGTTTTGACACGACGTTGCATTCGAATTGGCGCGTTTTTATATACCTACTATATACATGCCTTACCTGTGACATAAAAACTTTTTTTTTTTAAATTGCGCCATCTGTTTTCGTGAGTATAAGCATAGATTCCACACCTGTGACACGTAAAAACATGATTTAAAAAAAAAAAAAACGTCATCTGTTGCACTTAAGAGCAACTCACGCTATACTAACTACGTTTTGATTCCATTTCAATGTTTCCGATTTCATTGAAAAATTGAATTTTCATAGATTATGAATTATTTGCATTTTGATTTAATTATTTTGTGTGACAATGCGTTGGAATTGAGCTTTGTTGTTTACCATACCGTTTATTTCGTGAGTATAGTTTATTTTTTTATTTTTTCATTTTTTTTCATTTCGTTTTTTATTTTTTTTATATATTTCAGTGATGGGAACATCAGATCATTTGATGTTCCCAATTTTCTGATAATAGCATCAGATCATTTGGGAATGCATCGAACGAGGGAGTGGGGAGGACGAGGGGGTAATGGTGGAGAGGACGAGGGGACGGGGGAGTTGGGGATGGTGGGGAGGACAAGGGGGAGTGAGGAATGGTTGAGAGGACTGAGGGACAGGGAAGGTTGCTGTTGCTCTGCAACGGTTGTTGCTTTATATATATATATATATATATATATATATATATATATATATATATAATAGCATAATAGAACTTCAGAAAAGCATGTATGAACTAATGAGAGACCATGGAAAAATTCTGGAAGAGCTGTAGGGGAAGAGAAGGACAAGAGGAGAAGAGATACAGGCACTTAAAAAGAAAGCAGCTTCTCTGGGGGAGGCAGCGTCTCTGTGGGAAGGCAGCTTCTCTGGGGGAGGCAGCTTCTCTGGGGGAGGCAGCTTCTCTGGGGGAGGCAGCTTCTCTGGGGGAGGCAGCTTCTCTGGGGGAGGCAGCTTCTCTGGGGGAGGCAGATTCTCTGGGGGAGGCAGCTTCTCTGGGGGAGGCAGCTTCTCTGGGGGAGGCAGCTTCTCTGGGGGAGGCAGCTTCTCTGGGGGAGGCAGCTTCTCTGGGGGAGGCAGCTTCTCTGGGGGAGGCAGCTTCTCTGGGGAGGCAGCTTCAAGAATTACAAGAGATGGTAGACAAAAAGGATGAAGTTATGAAGGCCTGAAGGTGAAACTTGACAGGAGTGACGAACTCCGCATTACATCCTTGAATCAAGTAGAAGACCCCCCAGGAAAATAAATTGCAAAAGGGAGGCAAGTGTGAATAAGTTACAGAACAGAAACGATCTATGGAAGAGGAAGGGAAGGCAACAAAGTTAACATAGGAAATAAATAAACAGAAAATGTAACCGAGATTTGGAGAGTAAGACCAGACAAAACCTTTGCTGAGGCAGCAAAGGTTTCAAAGAGAAAGAAGATAATTATGAAAACAGTGTTAGAGGATGTAATATCTATGAAAATCATGAAATGTCCAAGGCAGAGCTGGAAAGGGAGGGAGATCAGGAAATGAAGATGTAAATGTTTCCAAACAACCTTTAACTTGAAAAAACGTTGTGATGATGATGTTGGTTGAGAACGATGGATGAAGCATTGAGCGTGTGACGTCACGTTATTTGCCTCGACAGCCAAATGCCAATACGTGAAAGTATACGTTATATCCTTTACATAAAAGTTCAATAAACTAATTAGCACAAAAGTAAAGCCATCTCCTTTTTTTCAGTAATCTACATAGATTATATTCACTGTTCTACACTATTTTCCTTTTGATAAAGTGAATTATATAAACAGGTGTGTGAAGTTTTTATCAAGACGTTGTTACAAAGCTCCTATTCATTAATTATTTAACCCAATACTACAACAACAACAAAAACAATGTTGCTACTTTACACTTTTCGAGAAACTGGTGGGGGTAAAGGACTACTTTTCCTTAACTGTTCACAAATGCTGATGGAGTAACAAAGCAGAGGAAATACAAGTAAGGGTTCTCAAAACAGAATATGATTTAATTGTAATAGTCGAAACAAAAATGACATGATCTCTGATGCAACAGTTCCAGGGGCGTACCAGGTAATAAGGAACTAAAACAAAGCAAGGAGGAGAAGTAGCACGGCTAGTAAAACAAAAGAGGAAATTTAAGGCACTAGAAAATAGAAATACAATTGGATACACAGACTCCATCACTGGGACGCCGATGGGGGAAAGATAGTGGTCGTTGTCATTTACAATCCCTACAGCCAACAGCAGAAGAACACGACAGGTATATGATGACACGGCATGGCATAGATGAATTGCAGAGAGCACCCACGGCACCCACAGCAGCCACGGCACCCACAGCAGCCACGGCACCCACAGCAGCCACGGCACCCACAGCAGCCACGGCAGCCACAGCAGCCACGGCACCCACAGCAGCCACGGCAGCCACAGCAGCCACGGCACCCACAGCACCCACGGCAGCCACAGCACCCACGGCAGCCCCAGCACCCACAGCAGCCCCAGCACCCACAGCACCCACGGCAGCCACAGCACCCACGGCACCCACAGCAGCCACAGCAACCACGGCAGCCACTGCACCCACAACACCCACGGCAGACACAGCACCCACACACCCACGGCATCACACAGAATGAAAGCTAAATTGGTAGTCATGAGGGACCTAATGTGGAGAGCAAAATAAGTGAAAGTTGTGACAAGAACTTGATAACATAGCATGTAAAGGATGACATAAGAAAAAGGCGCGGAGATACACCAAACCTACTCGACCAGATCTTCATCCAGCCCGAGGACGACATCGAGAACTTGAAGTACGACATGCCAGTAGGAGCCAGTGATTACTGTGTCCCGGTATTTGACTTCATGGACGATCTTAAAACAGTGATCAGATGGCCTAGGATCAGGGGAAATGATATAAGATTATAGAATAGGGCAATGCGTTAAAGTGAGAGAGTATCTGGGAAGTATGCAATCGGAGGAGGAATTTAGAGGAAAGATAGTCCAGGAAATGATGGACTAAGACAAATTCACATGGAGAGAGGGAGGGAGAGAACTATCAGGGGGAAAGCGCCAAGCCTGATGTAGAGAGATGAAAGCTAGATTTTATCAACATTAACAGAAAAATTAGGAGAGAATATAATAACCCATAGATCACATACAGTGCCAAGAAGCAAAAACGGAAAGCAAGTGGGAAATGGAAGATATATGGAGGTCAAAGAACAGAAGAAAACCAGAATAGATACAACAGGGCTAGGATCGAATACAAATATATAAAGAAGGCAAAAAAATAAAAATATGAAAATTATATTGCCTGTGAAGCTAAGACAACCAAAACTCCTACATATTCATATAAGAAGGAAAATAACAGTGACTGACTATGTGACTAGGTTACAAAAAAGGGGGAGGTGGAAATACAGGAAACGATAAGAAAATTTGCATGGAACCTAAAGCCAGCTTCTATGGATTGTTCGTAAATAAACGTGAACAGCTTCCAGTGCTAGAAGAGGTGGTTATCCTAGATGAGAGACTTAAAAATTAAGGTAACAACACAGAAAGTAAGTTAACAAACAACATCACTAAACGAAACTAAAGCTATTGGACCAGAAACGTACATCCACAGATGTTAAAAGAAACTGCACAGTCCCTCAAAATACCTCTAGCATTAATCTTTTAAGGGTACTATAACAAATTTGTTTAGTGTTACGTTCTAAATGAAATGAGCTGAAGTAGTAGAAGCAAACTCAGTTCACAACTTTAAAAACAGATATGATAAGTAAATAGGTCAAGAATCATCACAAATTACCAACATTATAATATCATATATTTTAAAGTCACAGTCAGAGTCACAGAAAGCATTAGACATCTGGTAGTTAGAAAGGTGGGGTCTAGGAGCTAGAGCTCGATCCTGAAAGCATAAAAACTTAAGAACACATCCCCAAACACACGCATACACAGGCACACAAACACAATGAAGAGTTGTGTGAAGAACTCAACAAGAGGTTCCAGGAGGTCTTCACAATAGAACGAGGTGAGGTCACTATGCTAGGAGAGATGGCAGTAAACCAGGCGGCCTTGGAAGGATTCGAAATTACTAGAGATGAGGTCAAGAGGCATCTGTTGGAGCTGGACGTGAGAAAGGCTGTTGGTCCAGACGGAATCTCACCATGGGTATTGAAAAAAAGTGTGCAGAAATACTTTGCTTGCCACTCTCCATAGTGTATAGTAGGTCACTGGAGACGGGAGACCTACCAGAAATATGGAAGACGGCTAATGTGGTCCCCAATATACAAAAAGGGTGACAGACAAGAGGCATTGAACTACAGGCCAGTGTCCTTAACTTGTATACCATGCAAGGTGATGGAGAAGATCGTGAGAAAAAACCTAGTAACACATCTGGAGAGAAGAGACTTCGTGACAACCCATCAACATGGGTTCAAGGAGGGGTAAATCGTGCCTTACAGGCTTGATAGAATTCTACGACCATGTGACAAAAATTAATCAAGAAAGAGAAGGGTTGGGCGGATTGCATTTTTTTGGACTGTCGGAAAGCCTTATGACACAGTACCTCACAAGAGGCTGATGCATAAGCTGGATAAACAGGCAGGAGTAACTAGTAGGGTGCTTCAGTGGATAGAGCAATAGCAAGCAATAAGCTTCTAAGCAATAGGAAGCAGAGAGTTACAGTGAGGGGGTGAGATCTCAGATTGGCGTGAAGTCACCAGTAGAGTCCCACAGGGCTCTACTCGGACCTATCCTGTTTCTTATATACGTAAAATGATCTCCCAGAGGGTATAGACTCATTCTCTCAATTTTGCTGATAATGCCAAAAAATATGGGGATTAAGACAGAGGAGGATAGCTTGAGGCTTCAAAAACATCTGAACACACTGAAGGAATGGTCGAACAAATGGCTGTTAGAGTTTAACCCAAGCAAATGTAATGTAATGAAGATAGGTGTAGGGAGCAGGAGACCAGATAGCAAGGTATCATTTGGGAGATGAAATACTTCAAGAGTCAGAGAGAAAGACCTGGGGGTTGATATCATGCCAGAACTGTCCCCTGAAGCCCATATCAAGAGGATAACATCAGCGGCATATACCAGGTTGGCCAACATAAAAACGGCCTTTAGAAACTTGTGTAAGGAATCACTCGGAACTTTGTGTACCACACATGTCAGACCAATCCTGGAGTATGCAGCTCCAGCATGGAATCCAAATCTAGTCAAGCAAAAAAACTAAACTGGAAAAGGTTCAAAGGTTTACCACCAGACTAGTACCCGAACTGAGAGGTACGAGCTACAAGGAGAGACTACGGGAATTAAACCTCACGTCACTGGGAGACAGAAGCGTTAGGAGGGGACATGATCACCACAAACAAGATTCCCAAAGAAATTGACAGGGTAGATAAAGACAGGCTATTTACCACAAGGAGCACACGCACTAGGGGACACAGGTGGAAATTGAGTGCCCAAATGAGCCATAGAGACATTAGAAAGATTTTTTTCAGTGTCAGTAAGTTGGCAAACGGAATGCATTAGGAAGTGATGTGGTGGAGGCTGACTCCATACACAGTTTTAAGTGTAGATGTAATAGAGCCCAATAGGCTCAGGAATATGTACACCAATTGAGAGGCGGGACCAAAGAGCCAGAGCTCAACCCCCGCAAGCACAACTAGGTAAACTAGGCCAACTAGGTAAGTACAATGATTTCTACCATACCCTGGACTCATCAACGCCTCCCCCCCCCCCCCCCCATCAGCTCAACACGCTGCCGCAGCCAGATAAAAGCACACAGCATAACACCAAATAAAAAAAAAAAGCAAACAAATTTGCATGTCAGGATTTTGTTCAGTGTTTCCTACTAAATTTCGAACACCAAAAAGTTATCAGCCTTATGGCCAGGTTATCATCGCCGCACTTATAATTCTGATTTGTAGTTCCTGGAAAATCACTTACTGAGGTGACCAGCTCCTCGCCTGTACCCGGTGACCAGCTCCTCGCCTGTACCCACCCGGTGACCAGCTCCTCGCCTGTACCCGGTGACCAGCTCCTCACCTGTACCCGGTGACCAGCTCCTCACCTGTACCCGGTGACCAGCTCCTCACCTGTACCCGGTGACCAGCTCCTCACCTGTACCCGGTGACCAGCTCCTCACCTGTACCCGGTGACCAGCTCCTCACCTGTACCCGGTGACCAGCTCCTCACCTGCACCCGGTGACCAGCTCCTCACCTGCACCCGGTGACCAGCTCCTCACCTGCACCCGGTGACCAGCTCCTCGCCTGCACCCGGTGACCAGCTCCTCACCTGCACCCGGTGACCAGCTCCTCACCTGTACCCGGTGACCAGCTCCTCGCCTGTACCCGGTGACCAGCTCCTCGCCTGTACCCGGTGACCAGCTCCTCGCCTGTACCCGGTGACCAGCTCCTCGCCTGTACCCGGTGACCAGCTCCTCGCCTGTACCCGGTGAACAGCTCTTCACCTACGTACCTAAAATCACAGCTTCGTGTTTGAGATTACGTTTTAGAATTGTAAGTATTAATTGTTTGTAATATGGCAAAAACACAATTCAAAAATTCGTCTGATACATTCTGAAGTTTGTCAATATCATGTTGTACCAAGTCAGATATCATAAACAATTGTGAAAGATGCAAAATTCTGGAGAGCGCATATAGACTATATATTGGAGCGCCTAAGGGTGATGAGACTACGGGCTCACCATAGCCCGTGCTACTTGGAACTTTTATTTCCAAGTAGCGAAACTTAAACAACAAAACAACAACAGGTGATGAAGATAAGCCTTGAGTCCCATCATGTACAGATGAAGCTGCCCCTGGCGGCCTGACGGTTAAGTGGACAGCGCTCGGGATTCGTAGTTCTAAGGTTCCGGGTTCGATCCCCGGCGGAGGCGGAAACAAATGGGCAGAGTTTCTTTCACCCTGATGTACCTGTTCATCTAGCAGTAAATAGGTACCTGGGAGTTAGACAGCTGATACGGGCTGCTTCCTGGGGGTGCGTAACAAAAAGGAGACCTGGTCGAGGACTGAGCCGCGGGGACACTAAGCCCCGAAATCATCTCAAGATAACCTCAAGATAACATTAAAAGGATGATTAAGAGGCACAAGGCGGGTTATGGTCTTACTTCTGCCAGAACATGGAGAGAACCAAAGACCCACCACAACGACTGCGGTGTCTGCATGACTAGGTTGATTGATAAAGATAGAGAGACCGTAGAGGTGGCACGGGCATGAATAGCCCGTACGATGCCAGACTGATGTTTCGCTGTCCAGGAAGGTTCAAGGACGGCTGCTCTTCCGTATCCAGACATATACCACGTCTTCCTCATGGCCTTAACTTGCCAAAACCACAATCTCCAGAAATGGAAATAGTAATTACTTGTAACTAATATTACCATGAAAACTTAAAGTTACTAGAAACTTGCAATTTAAAGACATTTTCTATTTCATGTTGATGATAATATTATGGCTTCATTCGAAGAGTCAGCAAACAACAGCCAAAAACAAGTTCACTTTGCAAATCAAAGTGAACTGGATGACCTGTTCAGGAACTCGAGTCTAAATAAGTCAGGAGCTGAACTTTTAACATCAAGACTAAAATGAAGAGTTTGCATGGGGAAGACTACAGAACTACTGCGTACTGAGAAGAACACGCAGAATTTGTACTTTAATGTTAGTGGAGATCTGATACTGCAAATACGTGAATGGTTTGTTTACCATTCAGTCTAACGCAGAACAGTCTAGTAGTCTGAGTGTAAATACTGGGATAGCTTTACTCAATATCAGTTGGCTTTACTTGATACAAAAACCGCAGCTGTGGGGTCATGATTACTAAAAATTAAAAATAAAAAACCACACAAATGTTCGGAATAAGGCAAAAGAGATACTTGGTAATATTTGAAGAAGAGTTGGACTGAAACATGATTATGCAGAATGGTGGCTGTTTACAGACAGCTGAAGGTGTCTGTTCACCTTCATCGAACAGACTGTTCACAAGGCTGTTTTACTTCACAATGTAAACTTCTATTCATAAGCACCACTTGTCCATTCAAAACAAATGAAAGAAGACTTACGAAAATGTTAAACAGCTTCTTGCCAAAACCAACGAGGAAGAATTTTAATGGGACTTGTTTGGAAACTTTAAGATGCTTGGTTTTTTGTTAGTTTTGCAGGACACTATACAAAGTATTCATGCTTCATTTGTTTATGGGAGAGCGGAGGAGGTGGTGGCTATCATCACCGTTTATGGGAGAGCAGAGGAGGTGGTGGCTATCATCACCGTTTATGGGAGAGCAGAGGAGGTGGTGGCTATCATCACCGTTTATGGGAGAGCAGAGGAGGTGGTGGCTATCATCACCGTTTATGGGAGAGCAGAGGAGGTGGTGGCTATCATCACCGTTTATGGGAGAGCAGAGGAGGTGGTGGCTATCATCACCGGAAAGTTCAGCGGCCTCCACGGCAGGAATTACAGGTAGGAAGAGTCACCGTTGTCAGGCAGCCCTTTGTTGAGCATGAAAACATTTGTTTCCTCCACTTCATTAAAAATTGGGATTGACTGATAGTTTGTAAAGGGCTTAGATTGAAGGAGGAGAAGCTTTTCAAGAAGTCTGCCTTATGTTTCCAAAGCTCTCAGATGCTAAGGTGTTGGGTGGTATGTTTGTTAGACCTAAAGTAAATGCAATTTTGATGACATAGAAACTTGAAAGCTGAACAACGTCGAAAGGGAAACATAATGTACATAATATTCACCACGCATAATTGCACGGTGAACAACATCGATTTCTAGTTAATCATAAAGATCCTGACTACTGGGATCCTGGTGGCAAGGCTTGCTGAAGGCTATATGAACAGGGGATTCCGATTGTCACTAAAAGTGCGTTTTTGAGTTCGCATCTTGATTTTTCCCCGTGAAAACTTGGGTGACATTAAGGAGCAAGGGAAAAGGTTTCACCAAGACATTGAAACAATGAAGAGAAGGTACAAAGGTCACTCGGATACTGCCGTGATGGGAGACTACATATCGTCTTTAGTTAGAAAAGATGAAAGCATTCTCGCAATAGAATAGTGGGCCGTTCAAAGCAATTTTAATTTATAAAATGTTCCGAATTTTCAGAGTTCATGAAATTAAATTTATTTGGTAAACTTTGGGCAAATTAAACCATTTTATTTATTTTCTCCTCAACCTAAGACAAAATTAAGCCAACACCTGGTCCTCGGTAACGGCTGTACTACATAAAAACTAAACTACAATAATGTTTGAAAATTTAGATGATGGGCGGAATTAAGATCATTTTAAAATCAGTGCCAAAAAACACACAAATACAATACAAAATAAAATAAAAATCAGAATATCATTCCACTAAGTAACACGCAAAACATGTTACATAGTGGAATGGTAGGCCCAGAGAGGCGGTCAAGTTCCATGTGTACTGAGTCAGGTTAATCATAGTCATTCCTTACCTACCAGCGAGAAGTGCTCGCTGTGGTAATTCCTGCTGCCAGATTTTCATTATTCCCTGGGAAACTGTGATTCACCATCGTCTCTAATGATAGCGATTAAACACGTCATGCGGGGAAAATGTGTTGTAATCAATTTCAGCTGCAGTGGATTGTCTAAAATAATGGTTGTCGGATCCCACACAAAACCTTGGAATTCAATTATCTGAAGTATTTAATCAGAATTTCGAATTAGCGTATTCAGTGAATATTTATGTTTAACTTTAATCTTAAGTATTTAATCAGCTCAGGTGCTTGAAGTTTATTCTTAAATAAGCTAACTCATTCATGAACATCAGAAAATGGACTAAATCTTATTGATACAACTGATGTATGATTGTTATTTACCTATAACAATTGAACAAGGTAAACATGGATGGATTAATATAAGAGGGTCACCGCTGGTGAGGTGAGTGGGGGCCAGGTGAGTGAGGGCCAGGTGAGTGGGGGCCAGGTGAGTGAGGGCCAGGTGAGTGGGGGCCAGGTGAGTGAGGGTCAGGTGAGTGAGGGGGCCAGGTGAGTGAGGGGGCCAGGTGAGTGAGGGGGCCAGGTGAGTGAGGGGGCCAGGTGAGTGAGGGGGCCAGGTGAGTGAGGGGGGGGCCAGGTGAGTGAGGGGGGGGGCCAGGTGTATCCCACCTTAGCTCTCCAATATGTCCGTCAGCTGCACCTGCCTGGAAACCCAATGTTACCACCACAATATTATCGTTTAATTAGTAATAAAGATGTAACCCCATTAATTATTCCTAAAATTTAAGTTTAGAAGCCTACTCATTGGTTTTCATACGTCGAAACTGGCCCGTACCTCCTTCTCTTTAACACTAGTGAACGTACACCCGTGACCAGAACTATGTACTGAAGCCGTGTCAGATGTGTCACTTAGCTCTCAACTTAAGTGTGGGACGGAGTTACCAATTTGAGTTCCTAGACGTTGTCGCACGACGTAAATAACAATCGTGTCTCGCCACAGTCACGGGGTAATGGCCTCCTTGTAGCGAGTGTGTGGCTGCCTGGACAGCTCTTGTTACGTTGAACAGTGGAGGTTAAATATATATTTAAGGCTTTAATCAAATACCAGTGTCTACTCGCATGTCGGCTCACCCTAAGCTCAAGGACGGGGTTCTCCCAAGGTCACTAGCTGGAATATGAGTCTACAACCTCAGTGAAATATCACAAAAATGTCCTGGTGTCTACAAGGTATGTAATGGCAGCGTAACCAGGCCCACTGGATAAGTGAATGAGAAGTAACAATAACAGTTCATTACAACTTTTCTCCACACACCTTATAACAAAGTTCCTGTTGATAGAAGTTCCTGTTGATGGAAGTTATGTATGCTTGAAACGCTACGCGTGTTAGTGGCTTTGCAAGAATGTAAAAATAACAATCTTATGTAATCTCACCAACCTTGTAATCTTTACCAGGACCTGCTTGTGAAAATAATAATAATAAGTTACTTTACTGTCATTTACTCCCCTTGTAATAGGAGCATGGACTCACACAGGCATATATTAGATGAGCAATAAAGCACTATGAAAGCGGTTAAAGCTTTGTCAAAATACCGGTTCAAACACACACACACATCCTCTCATAGAACACTCTATATGAACACAGAATGGTCTTAGAGTAGCATCTACGACAGTAACAACAATTATAATTAGAAACGGTAGCACAAAGTACAAGAACAGGACTTACTGATAATTAGGGTTACAGTTCAGAGCGCAGCTCCTCCCCTTAACCGGCTTCTGCTACAATTGAATATTTTCCTTACCTTCCTGCAGCGTTAACTCTCGTACTGTAACCGTTCCTTCTATTAACTCAGCTTTGCCAATTATAACATAAATGACAATTTAATAATCCTTCTGGCTATGTACTGCTAAGTTGCTTAGTCTAAAAGTCTACTGGCAAAGTTTAAAACATAGCCAGTAGTTCACATATTCACAAATAATCGTGTCCCCGGCAGCGCCGTCACAACCGGAAGTCTCTCGACTGATAAACGTTATGCACTGTCAACTCGTCCTCGACTCAAGTCCATTACATTCAGCGGTCAACCCCACAGACGCATTCATAAATTTTAACATGCTGTTTATTCAAAACGGGAATTTTCTCAAGTATAAATTAATATAATATATTAGCATATTGTGTATATATAGGCATAGGATAGGTTAGGTTAGGTGTTTAGGTTCTGATGGCGATTATTTGTATTTGTAGTACGTGGGTGAAGCATTTATAGCGTTGTGATTCGAACAAAATTCGTCAGTGAAGCACTTGTTCCGGATATGTTTGAACGTCAGCAGTTGTGAGTCCTGTGTAAACCGCTTTTCATTCATAAACAGGGGGTTTGGCGGGTGCATGGAATCACTTTTGGATCTTTGTTTGGAGGACGGGCTGGCACTGTTTGCTCAGCCCGTTTTCATAAACAAAGGCCAAAGTCTGTTCCATGCACCCGCCAAACCCCCTGTTTATGAATGAAAAACGGCTTACACACGACTCACAACTGTTGACGTTCGAACACTTTCGGAACAAGTGCTTCGCTGACGAATTTTGTTCGAACCACAACGCTGTAAATGCTTCACCCACGTACGTACTATAATACAAATAATTGCCAACAGAACCTAAACACGTAACCTAACCTATCCCTATATATATATATATATATATATATTATATATATATATATATATATATATATATATATATATATATATATATATATATATATATATATATATATATAAAATATAAGATTAATTTATATTTGAGAAAATTCCCATTTTGAATGAACAGCATGTAAAAATTTATGAATGGGTCTTTGGGGTCGACCGCTAGATGGAATGCACTTGGTCTGAGAATGCAACCCGTCCTCGACTCAAGTCCATTACATCCAGCAGTCGACCCCACAGACGCATTCATAATTTTGTATATGCTGTTCATTTAATACAGGAATTTTCTCAAATATAAATGAATATTATATTGCATATTGTGCATATATAGGCATAGGTTAGGTTAGGTTAGGTGTTTAGGTTCTGTTGGCGATTATTTGTATTTGTAGTACGTGGGTGAAGCATTTTTAGCGTTGTGGTTCGAACAAAATTCGTCAGTGAAGCACTTGTTCCAGAAGTGTTCGAACGAAATCAGTTGTGAGTCGTGTGTAAACCGTGTGTAAATCTGAAAACATTTTTCGGTTTCAGTAATATTTTACATGTAAACTGGCAAATGAACCTTTGTTGTAAACAAATTATTCTCAATTTAAAACGTTATTTTAAATTGTTGATTTAAAATATAAAAAGGGCATGCTGAAAACTTTTTATTTGAAGAATTAGGTTTTCTGTAAACGAAATTCTCAGGCACACTGAAAGAGTTTTTGAATATAGTATTATACATTATCGTCGATAATACACCATATAAAGGTAACCAAATATCATAAAACATAACCTAACCTTAACTTTAAGTAACTTTAAACAAACCTAAACATGGAGAGTGAGTAGATAACAGCACTAATTTTGAAGTATTTCCCAATCCATTCCCGTGAGTGGGTCTCCTCCCTGTGGGCAGGTTGCATAACCTGAGCTAGAGAAATTATGTTCAAAGTCAACTATACCTACTAGGTGAGAAAGAACTTGTGAGTGTAAGGGGGGGGGGTGGCTTTTGTGAAAGTGGGAGGATTGTGAGTGGGAGAATTGTGAGTAAGTATTGCGGAAGAGAGATAGTTTTGAGAGTGGGATGACTGTGAGCGACAGGCGAGTGTGAGAGAAGGGCGTGTTTGAGAGTGGAGTGAATTGCTAGAGTGCAGGGACTGAGGGAGTGAGGGGATAACTGAGAGCATGAGGAATCTCAGTGATGGGTAATGGGATGTGGGGGAGGAATGTGAGTTAAGGATATTGTGATTAGGAAGGTTATGAGTGGATTGTGAGAGTTGGGAGATTTAGATTGGGGAGTTGATTGGAGGAGTGGAATGGATTGTAAAAAACCTTAGGGATTGTGGAAATGCAGGTAGATTGTGGGAGTTGGGTGAAATGGGAGAGTTGGGGATTATGAGAATTGGACCTGTGAGAGTGGAGGATTGTATGAGCGGAAGAATTTGCAAAAACTGAGTGTACTGAGGGAGAGAGAGAGAGGTTGATTATGAGCGGGCTGGATTGTGATTATGGGGCGGATTGCAAGAGAATTTATACTTTTCAAGACTAGTGTTTTCTAGGGTGCAATAAATGTTTGCATTCTAACAGCCCCATTCAGAGCCAGATAAATTGCTGACCTAGAGAGCGTGCTAAGATCCTTTACCGCAAGAAATCCACTCTATAGGTCATCTAAATTATTGGGACCGATTAAAAATTCTAAATCTATCTTCTCTAGAGTGCAGGCGAGATACATAATAATCTACAGGTGGAAGATTAGAAGGACTGGTTCTAAATCTGAACATGGAGATTACATCATATGGAACAGAGGGCATGGCAGGATGTGCAATATAGCCCCATTGAAAAGCAAAGGTGCAATAGGTACAACATTGAGGGAGAATATCAACATCAAGGGACCGAGAATTTTCAACACTCCCGCTACACATATGGGGTTAACTGTGTGTGTGGCCCCCCCCCCACACACACAGCCCACCTCCCCCCACACACTCCCCCCACACACACCCCCAGCTCCCCCCACACACACACAGCTCCCCC
>NC_091159.1:19361772-19376772 GCF_040958095.1 Procambarus clarkii
GCTGGACTATCACGACACACACCAGAGTGTTGCTGGACCATCACGACACACACCAGAGTGTTGCTGGACCATCACGACACACACCAGAGTGTTGCTGGACCATCACGACACACACCAGAGTGTTGCTGGACCATCACGACACACACCAGAGTGTTGCTGGACCATCACGACACACACCAGAGTGTTGCTGGACCATCACGACACACACCAGAGTGTTGCTGGACCATCACGACACCACACCAGAGTGTTGCATAAAGCAGGAGGCGTCCTCCCTACTTTACCCTACAAGTACATATTGAGTTAAGAATAGGCGTTAAAGAGAAGGTTTATAATCAACATGTCCACGATATTAGTGATCAACTGAGGTGACCATATTAGTGACCACCACCTAAGATACTAATATTGGTGACCACCACCTAAGATACTAATATTGGTGACCACCACCTAAGATACTAATATTGGTGACCACCACCTAAGATACTAATATTGGTGACCACCACCTAAGATACTAATATTGGTGACCACCACCTAAGATACTAATATTGGTGACCAACACCTAAGATACTAATATTGGTGACCACCACCTAAGATACTAATATTGGTGACCAACACCTCAGATAAGGACATTGTTGACCAGTGACTGAGGTAAGAGCCGAGACCCTAATTAGAATAAACATGAAACTCTCCATCAAAACCAGACTTATAATTATGTTTATAATTATGTCTCTGTGCAAAACTTTAGCACATTTCCTGCTTCGTTTACTGATTATTCTTTATTAAGTTCTTGCGCGAATCTCACTGCTAGCATACTTATTCCTAGTGTGTAGGTGTATTATATATATATATATATATATATATATATATATATATTATATATTATATATATATATATATATATATATATTATATATATATATATATATACACATACATACATATACTAGCTGTACCCGGCCACGCGTTGCTGTGGCTCACCAATGTATGTGCGTTGCTGAGCCACAGCAACCCTTCCCTGTCCTGCCATCCTCCCAACCAATCCCTCCTCCCCCATCCCCTGGTCCTCCCCACCATCCCCCACTCCCCCGTCCCCTCGTTCTTCCCCCCCTCCATTTCCTCCCCCGTCCCCCTCCCACCATTTCCCCTCTCCCCTCGTCCTCCCCACCATTCCACACTCCCTCGTTTGATGCCATCCCAAATGATCTGATGTTCACATCACTGAAAAATAAGAACAGTTAAAAAAACGAAATGAAAACAATGAAAAAATAAACAAATAGTCTATACCCACAAAATGAACAGCATCGTAAACAACACAGTTCAATTCCAACGCAATGTCACACAAAATAATTAAATCAAAATGTAAATAAATCGAAATCTTTGAAAATTCAATTTATCTATACAATCGGATACATTGAAATGGAATCATAACATACTTAGTATAGCGTGTGTTGCTATAACGTACAACAGATGGTGCTGTTTAAAAAAAATGTTTTTGCATGTCACAAGTGTGTGGCATCTATTTAGTAGGTATATAAAAACAGACACGTATTCAAATGGAAAGTTGTGTCAAAACTTCAAAGCAATCGGTGAAGAACTTTAGGAGTTTACAGCGTGTGTTGCTCTTATGTCCAACAGATGGCGCTGATTTTTAACAAAAAGCATGATTTTTACCTGTCACAGGTGTGGCATGTATATAGTAGTTATATTAAAACACACGGGTATTCGAATGCAATGTTGTCAAAATTTCAAAGCAATCGGTAAAGAGGTTTCGGATATTTCCCTCACATGAAAACTCATATGAAAAACACAGTTTTTCAAAAAAGCATGTTTTTACCTGTCACAGACGTGACATCTATAGAGATGTTTACAAACACACGCTCGTACACGAATGGAACGTTGTGTAAAAATTTCAAAGTAATCGGTGAAGAACTTTCAGAGATTACCGATTTTGAACAAACGGCCTGATTTTGATTTTGAACAAACATGTCTTAATTTTATTCATGTCCAGTGCCTCTCAAACACCTGAGCTTTATTATTTGTTAGTGTTGATAGAGAAGGCTGTTCCGAATCAGGATGACCTGATTCTCACAGGAGTAAATTTGCATATGGTGTGAGTGGTTGCATATTGTATTTAATAATAGTGCATACTGTATTTTATAAGTCATATGGTAATGTATGCTGGTATGAGATATGGTTAAGGAGTCATGGGCTTGCCTGTGGAGTGAACGTGTATAGGACGCTTAGGTTTTCGTGTTAGGGTGAGGACTAGGCTTAGTACGGTGGTTGTGTTGCCTGTTTGTTTCATAATTCAGATTTATATGTACCCTTTAAGAATGTTTATTATTTTAGTTATGATTCTAAATGTGTGTATTACTATATTAGAACGATTGCATCTGTTTGAGAGTGGTTACTTTCGTATGTAGTGTGTTAAGTTAGAGAATGTATCAGACGGTAGGTAACTCTTGTGTGTGGGAGTGAGGGCATCAGCTTGAAGAGAGAGTTCAGTCGCTGGTGGGATTTGGTGCTGGTAACATCATTTTAAGTTAAGTCGGTATTCCTTTTGTCATTTTCCTTGGTTAGATATCCCTATTTGTGATTACAAGATATCATCTGAGTGAGCCATAATATTACTTTTATATATTATATTGAGTGAGTTCATAAGCCATTGAGATAATTTGTCAGATATAATATAAGTTTAAGTTTTACTTTTGTGTTTGTGTCCCTCCCTTACGAGCAACTGGTGCCTGACTTTGCTTTGCAATCACAGTTTTTTTGGGGGGATCAGACCTTTTAGATATAATTTGATAGGCCTGGGTGATTATCCCTGTGTTTGAGCACAACTCAGAAGCGGGGTGGTTAACAAAGGCAAACCACACCCTGCACCATAGAGTCGGTGCTGATAGAGAAGGCTGAAAAAGACACCTTACGCTATAGCGTAAAGATTTAAAGTGAAATTTATATTAATGTGTACACAGTCGAGTTGACCGTTTTTTATGCGATTAAATGTTTGTGATGGCTTGAAGTTGTGGACCAAGTTGAGCGTTGTGACGTGCAAGTCTACAAAGAACGTCGCTTTTCGCTCGTATGCATTACATAAGGCCAAAATTGTCGTACTAGAAAATGGAAGCGGCTCGCGAAAGTAACGCATTGTCCCGTTTTTCTGTTTTGGGTCCTCTGGTAGGTTAGGAGAGGATACTTTTAAAGTGACAGTTTTCTCTGACGTTGGGAAACCTTAGGAGGACTGGTTGGAGAGAGAGCCAGTGACAGTGGGTGCATGGTATTGTATGACTATTGTATTAGTCATACAATAATTATGATCATTATTATTCTGAGACAGTAATATATTATTTGACTACGAAATGCGTATTCTCCAATTGATTGTAACGATTTGTGTAAGTTGTTAGGGGAAATAGTTCCTCATGCTGAATATGGAACTGTAATGATTTTATTGTCATAGATAAATGTAGTTTATAAATCTGAATCTAAGTCTTGAGTATACAATTTTATAATTACAGATATACATGTTATTTTGTATTTCTCCTAGGGAAATAATTAAAGATAAATTTCTGTAAACTGACCCAACTATAAGTGTACAAACGTTTATGAATAAAGGATTTAAATTTCATTATTAATATAGTTATTGAGTGTGTGAATATTTAGTTATGTTAATGCCATTAAGCATGATAATTACTCGTTCCTTGAGTTAGAACAGTTGATTACTAACTGATGGTAACTAATTGCTAACTGATATACTTAATATATAATGGATGTCATTATTTAGGACTGCTTAAGTATTAGAAGACTATTTCAGTGATTGTCATCTGAATTTATATTATCCATTTATATGCATTTATTATGTTGATGAGAACTAAAATTGTTTCAATGGACATTCTCACGGCTGCAGTGAAAATAGCCTCGCTGTCATTATTATTCATTTCCGGAAGACATTTCAATGTGCACGAAAATAGAAAGTATGATATGAATATTTTTGTTTATTAAATATTTTTACCTACATATTTCCGAGTACTTTTCCTAGTGTATAACTGTTATTGGTGAGCCCGAAATACAAATACTCCAAAGTGTCCAAAGGTAAGAAAACCAAAAACCGTTCAGAGGTTTAGCAACCTGTCATCAGGGAGGGAAGCACTCGGAGGTAATGAATTCAAAACCACAACGTAATGTCATGATTCTATGTAGCCTAGCCTAGCCTAGGCTGCATGAGAGATGTTCCCGTCCGTGATCCATCATTTTTGTGGTTATTCGTTCGTGCCTGTGTGTTTTACCTAGACGAGAATAGGTAGGTTAAGTATGTGTTTTATGATGTTCATGAGGGAACTTACATGGTGAGGGGGCCACAGGAATACGAGGGTTAGTTCCCGCTAAGACATGGGAAATCCTAGAAAATCTTCTTGATGGTAGATTGCAGTTTGCATGAAAGGTCTATCCTCCCTATAACTGCACGAGTTATAGGGGAGGATAAACGTGTTGGGAGACGCGTTTATATTGAGAATGACAAGGTTTCAAGTATCTGTTGCGTTGTGGTGTAGATAGAGGAGCGGCGACTAACCAAACGGCGTGTGTTAGAAGAAGACTTGCCACACCGTAGGGCGGGATGTTGTGTTTATGACGTCAGCTGATATCCTCGGTGCTGCGGCGAGGCTTTTATTTTCTGTGTTAGCTGCTGGTGGCGCCAAGTCATGCAGTCTCCGTGGTTGTAGTGGTAAGACACTCGCCTGGCGTTCCGCGAGCGCTATGTCATGGGTTCGTATCCTGGCCGGGGAGGATTTACTGGGCGCAATTCCTTAACTGTAGCCTCTGTTTAACGCAACAGTAAAATGTGTACTTGGATGAAAAAACGATTCTTCGCGGCAGGGGATCGTATTCCAGGGACCATAGGATTAAGGACTTGCCCGAAACGCTACGCGTACTAGTGGCTGTACAAGAATGTAACAAACTCTTGTATATATCTCAAAAAACAAAAAAAAAAAAAAGTATAAATGTTACACAGGTCAAATGCGGCCCAATTTGTTGGTCGACTGGAGATATTTAGCCAGTGCTTTAACTATTTAATATTTTTCATGTAATGAGGAGTCACCTCCTAATATATGTTCAATGGTAAAGGGTATTTGTATTTTAAGTGCGCTAAATACTTGTTTGAAATTTACTTTGGCACTATGATGTCGGAAATAGTGAAGGAGATAGTATTCGATTGTTTCAGACACCTGACAGTAGATACCCGGTACCTGATGGGGTTCTGGGAGTTCTTCTACTCCCCAAGTCCGGCCCGAGGCCACACTTTACTTGTGAGAGTTTGGTCCACCAGGCTGTTGCTTGGAGCGGCCCGCAGGCCCACATACCCACCACAGCCCGGTTGGTCCGGCACTCCTTGAAGGAAACAATCTAGTTTCCTCTTGAAGATGTCCACGGTTTTTCCTGTAATATTTCTGATGCTCGCTGGTAGGATGTAGAGTTCGTTGATGTGTTCTGTATTTAGAGCTGTGTGCTGCCAGTTTGATGGCAGCATTAATCTGGTAATCGTTACATCAACTTCTCTGCTTTTATATCTGACATATTTCCAAGTTTCCCATTTCTTTGTTATGGACTCATAGTACAAAGGTGAGCATGAAGATTTCCATTTCATTACAAAATCTTGGGTGATAGTATCTTTAAAGGTGCTTTACGTGCAACATGCGGAATTGGATGACAGGTAATGTGAGGCGTGTTGTGCATCGCTTTGGCCACTTGATCTACAAGTTCATTATGGAGTTCATTACAATGCGCTGGGACCCATTGGATAGAGGTGTCATAACTGTTCAATCGATGTTCATGAAGAAGTTGAAGGTATGTGTAAACAAACTCTTTGCACGTTGTTTAAGAGTACGTAATTGCTTGAATCGCACTCTTAGAGTCACTTCAGATTGTATATATCCCAACTGGTAATGTTGTGATTATTTGGAGAGCTAGGTATAAGGCATAAAATTTAGCTGTGAAAATAGGTAGTTGGTTTGGTAACCGCCATCCCTGCTTGAGATGGTATTTCGGTATCCATACAGCGTTAGTGACCGAGGGTACGTTGTTCATCAGGATGCGAGACCCATCTATGTAAATCGCTGTGGTATTTGGGTAGGAATTTTTCACTGTTGAGACAAAGACTGAGGCTATGGCTGAGTTTTGGTGCAGACTTTGGAATGTTGTCTTCCAGTTGTATTGATTTGTTAGGAGTTGTATAAAGCCAAGGTGGAATAGGGGGAACAGTAAGTTGGGTTTCAGAGTTTTGGAGTAAAGTGAGGTCTATATTGCGGTTATTTGTACCCCGAGTGAGGAGAGGTTGTGAGTGATTGGTGGGGAAGCGGGGGTTATGATTCAGTGTGTTAGAGGCTCCAACTGAGGCGGCACAGCCTGTGACAACCAATCAGAGTGAAGCAAGACGATGACGTCAAGAAAGGAAAGCTTGAGGATTGGGCAAGCCAAGTTGACGCCCAAGTGTCGAAGAGGTCGCACGTCTGTCAACTGTCACTGCCACGTTGCTGGACAGATATCGCCTACCGATATTTGTAAGCAGGACCCACACCAAAGAAGTTAAGGATAGTATCCAGTGGAGTGTGAGCATAGGTGCTGTCGTTTTTGCAAACGGATTCGACGGGGCTGAGCAGCAGAGAGTTGAGAGAGTGGCCCTTGATGTGGCCCCGAGGACAGGAGCCTCTTCCGCCAGGACGGGCAACCCTGCCTCAAGACTACAGAAGAGCACTGAGCTTGTGTACCAAGAGGGTCTAACTTGGCTCTGTGGCTCATCTGGGTACTAAGTTTCCACCTGTGTCCCCTTGTTCGTGTTCCACCCTTGCTAAAGAGTTTGTCTTTGTCTAACTGTGTTTCTGAAGAGTCGACGGATACAGCCATGACTAGTTAGTCTATTTACTACCGAAGCTCAGGTTGCTGTCTGTTGCCTCTCACAACACACGCTTTATAAACTTAGTCACACCAGCCAATTTTTCACTATTCGTCCCGGTAACAATGTTCTCGCGAGGCTGCTGCCGAAACCGTCAATACTTCCAATCATCTTGATACATGGCGTGTGTGTGTGAGGCCGGCCGGTGAAATATAAGTTGGGTAGCACACGTCTACACGTGAGCACACGTCCTACACGCCTACACTTGAGCACTACACACCAGCGCGCGCGCGCGCGCACACACACACACACACACACACACACACACACACACACACACACACACACACACACAAAGCAGAGTTAGAGGGGACATGATCACCACATTCAAGATTCTCAAGGGAATTGATAGGATAGATAAAGACAGGCTATTTAACACAAGGGGCACACGCACTAGGGGACACAGGTGGAAACTGAGTGCCCAAATGAGCCACATAGATATTAGAAAGAACTTTTTTAGTGTCAGAGTGGTTGACAAATGGAATGCGTTAGGAAGTAATGTGGTGGAGGCTGACTCCATACACAGTTTCAAGTACTCACCCAGTTGTACTCACCTAGTTGTGTTTGCGGGGGTTGAGCTCTGGTTCTTTGGTCCCGCTTCTCAACTGTCAATCAACTGGTTGATTGACTCAATCACAAAACGAAGTTAGAAAAGGTTCAGAGGTATGTCACCAGGCTAGTTCACGAGCTGAGCGGTATGAGCTACGAGAAAAATTACTGGAACTGAACCTCGCGACACTGAAGACAAAAGAGTAAGCGGAGACATGCTCACTACCTAATCAATTCTCAGAGGAATTGAAAGGGTAGATAAGGACACACTATATAGTACGGGTGGAATGCGAACAAGGGGACATAAATGGAGACTTAGTACCCAAATGAGCCACAGAGGACAATGAAAAAAACTTTTTCAGTATCAGAGTAGTTAATAAATCGAATGCATTAATTAGACAGTGATGTAGTGGAGACTGACTCTATACACACTTTCTAATGTACATATGATAAGAGTTCAGAAGGCTCAGGAATCTGTACACGGGTAGAGCTGTACACGGGTAGAGCTGTACACGGGTAGAGCTGTACACGGGTAGAGCTGTACACGGGTAGAGCTGTACACGGGCCCGGGTTAAATTCCTGGTCGAAGCAGAAACAAATGAGCAAAATTTCGTGCACTTGTTCACCTAGCAGCTAATAGGTGCCTGGGAGTTAGGCAGCTGCTACGGGTTGCTTCCTGGGGATGTGTGTGTTTTTTAATGTAATCACCTATTTTTACTCACCTATTTGTGCCTGCAGGATCGAGCTCTAGCTCTTGGATCCCCGCTTTTCTGGCCGTTGGTTGTCTAATGCAATAACTCCTGGCCTATTTCCCTATCATACCTGCTTTTAAAGTTATGAAGTTAGCTTCTACAACCTGCTCCTTTAGGTCATTCCATTTACTCACTAACCTTACGCTAAAAAGAAAACTTTCTAACATCTCTATGACACATCTGAGTTTCAAGCTTACATCCTACCTATCAATCATACCTACTACATATATTACAATCTCTACTGGACGGTAGAGTGACGGTCTCGCTTTATGCAGGTCGGCATTCAATCCCTGACCATCCAAGTGGTTGGGACCCACAGGCAACACCTGAGGACCCACAGGCAACACCTGAGGACCCACAGGCAACACCTGAGGACCCACAGGCAACACCTGAGGACCCACAGGCAACACCTGAGGACCCACAGGCAACACCTGAGGACCCACAGGCAACACCTGAGGACCCACAGGCAACACCTGAGGATCCACAGGCAACACCTGAGGATCCACAGGCAACACCTGAGGACCCACAGGCAACACCTGAGGACCCACAAGCAACACCTGAGGACCCACAGGCAACACCTGAGGACCCACAGGCAACACCTGAGGACCCACAGGCAACACCTGAGGACCCACAGGCAACACCTGAGGACCCACAGGCAACACCTGAGGACCCACAGGCAACACCTGAGGATCCACAGGCAACACCTGAGGACCCACAGGCAACACTACACCCGGTGTGTATCCAAAATAAGGTACGCGTTGAAAATATAGAGAAGGGCCGCCCTTTTAAGGTAGCGACCAATCTATTACCATGATAGAGTAGGTAACGGAGCTCATGTTGGGGGACTACAGCATGTTGGGGGACTACAGCATGTTGGGGGACTACAGCATGTTGGGGGACAACAGCATGTTGGGGGACTACAGCATGTTGGGGGACTACAGCATGTTGGGGGACTACAGCATGTTGGGGGACTACAGCATGTTGGGGGACTACAGCATGTTGGGGGACTACAGTATGTTGGGGACTACAGCATGTTGGGGGACTACAGCATGTTGGGGGACAACAGCATGTTGGGGGACTACAGCATGTTGGGGGACTACAGCATGTTGGGGGACTACAGCATGTTGGGGGACTACAGCATGTTGGGGGACAACAGCATGTTGGGGGACTACAGCATGTTGGGGGACTACAGCATGTTGGGGGACTACAGCTTGTTGGGGGACTACAGCATGTTGGGGGACAACAGCATGTTGGGGGACTACAGCATGTTGGGGGACTACAGCATGTTGGGGGACTACAGCATGTTGGGGGACTACAGCATGATAGGGGACTCCAGCATGTTGGGGGACTACAGCATGTTGGGGGACTACAGTATGTTGGGGACTACAGCATGTTGGGGACTACAGCATGTTGGGGGACTACAGCATGTTGGGGGACAACAGCATGTTGGGGGACTACAGCATGTTGGGGGACTACAGCATGTTGGGGGACTACAGCATGTTGGGGGACTACAGCATGTTGGGGGACTACAGCATGTTGGGGGACTACAGCATGTTGGGGGACTACAGCATGATAGGGGACTCCAGCATGTTGGGGGACAACAGCATGTTGGGGACTATAACATGTTGGAGGACTACAGCATGTTGGGGGACTACAGTATGTTGGGGACTACAGCATGTTGGGGGACTACAGTATGTTGGGGACTACAGCATGTTGGGGGACTACAGCATGTTGGGGACTACAGCATGTTGGGGGACAACAGCATGTTGGGGGACTACAGTATGTTGGGGACTACAGCATGTTGGGGGACTACAGCATGTTGGGGGACTACAGCATGTTGGGGACTACAACATGGAGGACTACAGCATGTTGGGGGACTACAGTATGTTGGGGACTACAACATGGAGGACTACAGCATGTTGGGAGACTACAGCATGTTGGGGGACTACAGCATGTTGGGGGACTACAGCATGTTGGGGGACTACAGCATGTTGGGGGACTACAGCATGTTGGGGGACTACAGCATGTTGGGGGACTACAGCATGTTGGGGGACTACAGCATGTTGGGGACTACAGCATGTTGGGGGACTACAGCATGTTGGGGGACTACAGCATGTTGGGGGACTACAGCATGTTGGGGGACTACAGCATGTTGGGGGACTACAGCATGTTGGGGGACTACAGCATGTTGGGGGACTACAGCATGTTGGGGGACTACAGCATGTTGGGAGACTACAGCATGATGGGAGACTACAGCATGATGGGAGACTACAGCATGATGGGGGACTACAGCATGTTGGGGGACTACAGCATGTTGGGGGACTACAGCATGTTGGGAGACTACAGCATGATGGGAGACTACAGCATGATGGGAGACTACAGCATGATGGGGGACTACAGCATAATGGGGGACAGGCAGCCAAAGTGTATTCATACACGTTAGGCTAATTATCGACATCCCTCTCCATCCCCAAGGTCGAATTAATGACCCTGCCCAGGGTGCAGCCGCCGCCACTAGCTGACTAGCTCCTGAGTACCTACTTACTGAAAGGTGAACAGTTGTATTATATGATAGGAATCAATTTCTGTCGCGCCCTAGATTCGAACTCGGAATTGTGCGCCGAGAACGATCCTGACTGTACTACCGAGACCCCTAAATGGATGATGGAATTCGATGGTGTGAAATGTACAAATACAATGAAACAATTCATACCACGCAAGAGGGAAGAGGATGAGAAAAGCAAAGTATACGCCAGGTACAGTGGGTAATGTTGGCCAGCAGAGGAGAGAACCTAGAATGCATGGAGAAAGTCCAGAGAACAGTAATGGAGGCCAATAGAGAGGCACTGAAGAGAACCAGGAATGAATTCACTCATCAGGAGGGGAAGGTTATCTTCTAGAGATGATTTCGGGGCTTAGCGTCCCTGCGGCTCGGTCCTCAACCAGGCCTCCCTTTTTGTTACACATCCCAGAAAGCAGCCTGTAAGAGCTTTCTAATTCCCAGGTACCTATGTACTGTTAGATGAACAGGTACATCAGAGTGAAAGAAACTCTGCCCATTTTTTCAGTCTCTGCCGGGGATCGAACCCGGAACGTTAGAACTACGAATCCCAAGCGCTGTCCACTCAGCCGTCATTCCAGGGATGCTGAGGCAATATGAAAAGGATATTGTAGCGAAAACTAAGGACTAATCAAAGCATTCCTATAGCCATATCAAAAAGTCAAAAACAGTAAGAGACCACGTGATCACGTGGAAGAGAAGGGAAGGAATTTTCACGATAAATGATAACAAAGTATGTGAGGAACTCACAAAATATGTAATACAAAAAAACCACATTGAGACTAGAGCTGTGAGATGAAAGGCCAAAGGAAACACTGGATGACATAGTTGTGCTGAAGAAGTTAAAAAAAAACCTGTAGAAGAGAGATGCAACAAATCAATAGGACCAGATTTAATGTAACCATAGTTACTGAAAGAGACTACACAGGTATTTGGCCGCCTAATAACGAAAGTATTACATAAAATTCTTAATACTGGAAATCTCACAGAATTTCGGAAAAAGGTAAAAGTAGTTCTAATATGAAAAAATGGGGAGAGAGATAGTTACAATGTTATACTGACCAATGTCATTGACAAGTATTCCGTGTAAACTGCTGGAAAAAGAAATCAGACCGACATTAATGGAAAACCTGGAAAAAAAATTATCAAGGGAAAGCGCCAAGCCATTACGACTATGAAGCACTTTTTTTTTTTTATTTTTTTTAAGCATGGGAAGGGATCAGGATAAGGATTTTGGATGGGACGGGGAAAAGGATTGGTGCACAACTACTTGGACGGTCGGGGATTGAACGCCGACCTACATGAAGCGGGACTAGCATGGATTTTGAAGAGGAAAGTAATTTCTGAGAAACTTGGTAGAGGTCTATGACAAGATTACTAAATAAAGCAGGGAAAAGAAGGCTGGGTTGAATGCATTTCCTAGACTGACAAAGTATTTGATAGTGTTTCTCATGAAAGGCTGATGAACACAATGGAGAAACAAGTTGGGGTAACTGGCAAGACACTGAATTGGGCGACGAGGGTTCGAGTTGGAGGAAGGTAAGAAGCGGAGTTCCCCAAGATAAGGCCCTGTGGTCCCATACTGTTTCTAAATGATGTGAATGACCTAGTAGAGGCAGCGAGCTGGTGCACGTCTGTGTCTGCACACGACGTGTGTCTGTGTCTGCACGCGACGTGTGTCTGTGTCTGCACGCGACGTGTGTCTGTGTCTGCACGCGACGTGTGTCTGTGTCTGCACACGACGTGTGTCTGTGTCTGCACACGCCGTGTGTCTGTGTCTGCACAGGAGGACTCTAGCAAGTTTCAGGGTGACCTGGATCAACTCCACGAGAGGGCAAACAAATGGTTGCTGCACTTCACCCCTAACAAAAGTAATAT
The DNA here is from genome assembly GCF_040958095.1 of Procambarus clarkii. Lineage (NCBI taxonomy): Eukaryota > Metazoa > Arthropoda > Malacostraca > Decapoda > Cambaridae > Procambarus > Procambarus clarkii. Next base: position 19,374,455 of record NC_091159.1, read on the forward strand.
AATAAAGATATATAATGGATGCTGAACATCTTGCTGAACATCTTGCTGGAAAACCTGCATGGCAGCCTGAAGCAGAACCTGCTGGTCCACATTCACATGGACCATGCATAATATGCTTTTATATAAGCAAGTCGTGAACCTTATGCAGGAACCCGATGCAACACATTGCTTTAAGAAACTTCTAAGAGAGGCTGGTGCAAGAGGCCCCGATAAGATGGGAGCTCCAGGCCCTGTCGAAGATAGAGGATGATGGAGCACTTGCAAATTATGTGTCAATATCCAGTCCCTCTGAGGCAGGAACAGGGAGTAAACATTTGAAAATGGATGAGGCAGATAGAAAAGAGAGTGGAGAGAAGGGAGAAAATTATATGGAGAAGTAGAGAGATGAGATAGAAGAAGAAGAGCAAGGCAGAGATATATGAAGAGAAGAGTGTGAGAAGGGTGTAGATATTATATATATATATCTATATGACCACAAGGATTATCTCCAGAGAAAGGATCCTTCTTTGTTTCTTATCGTTTACCTTGTGGAGGTGTTTCCTCCACGTCGTCTGAGCAGGAAGACCTAAACAAACTCTAGAAAGACCATAGGCTGCTAGAGATCAATCCGAGCAAGTGTAAATGTATTAAGAGAGGAGCACCATCACTATCACTGTAAACTCACATCTAGGATATCATCAGCCGCACATGCAACACTGATAGCATGTAATATGGATTTAACAACGAGAGAGAGAGAGAGAGAGAGAGAGAGAGAGAGAGAGAGAGAGAGAGAGAGAGAGAGAGAGAGAGAGAGAGAGAGAGAGAGAGCGAGCGAGCGCGAGAGAGAGAGCGCGAGAGAGAGAGAGAGAGAGAGAGAGCGAGCGAGCGCGAGAGAGAGAGCGCGAGAGAGAGAGAGAGAGAGAGAGAGAGAGAGAGAGAGAGAGAGAGAGAGAGAGAGAGAGAGAGAGAGAGAGAGAGAGAGAGAGAGAGAGAGAGAGAGGGAGAGAGGGAGAGAGTGAGAGAGAGAGAGAGAGAGAGGGAGAGAGGGAGAGAGTGAGAGAGTGAGAGAGTGAGAGAGGGAGAGAGGGAGAGAGGGAGAGAGGGAGAGAGAGAGAGAGAGAGAGAGAGAGAGAGAGGGAGAGAGGGAGAGAGGGAGAGAGGGAGAGAGAGAGAGAGAGAGAAAGAGAGGGAGAGAGGGAGAGAGGGAGAGAGAGAGAGAGAGAGAGAGAGAGAGAGAGAGAGAGAAAGAGAGGGAGAGAGGGAGAGAGGGAGAGAGAGAGAGAGAGAGAGAGAGAGAGAGAGAGAGAGAGAGAGAGAGAGAGAGAGAGAGAGGGAGAGAGGGAGAGAGGGAGAGAGAGAGAGAGAGAGAGAGAGAAAGAGAGGGAGAGAGGGAGAGAGGGAGAGAGAGAGAGAGAGAGAGAGAGAGAGAGAGAGAAAGAGAGGGAGAGAGGGAGAGAGGGAGAGAGAGAGAGAGAGAGAGAGAGAGAGAGAGAGAGAGAGAGAGAGAGAGAGAGAGAGAGAGAGAGAGAGGGGGAGAGAGAGAGAGAGAGAGAGAGAGAGAGAGGAGAGAGAGAGAGAGAGAGAGAGAGAGAGAGAGAGAGAGAGAGAGGGGGAGAGAGAGAGAGAGGGGGAGAGAGAGAGAGAGAGAGAGAGAGAGAGAGAGAGAGAGAGAGAGAGAGAGAGAGAGAGAGAGAGAGGGGGAGAGAGAGAGAGAGAGAGAGAGAGAGAGAGAGAGAGAGAGAGAGAGAGAGAGAGAGAGAGAGAGAGAGAGAGAGAGAGAGAGAGAGAGAAGAGAGAGAGAGAGAGAGAGAGAGAGAGAGAGAGAGAGAGAGAGAGAGAGAGAGAGAGAGAGAGAGAGAGAGAGAGAGAGAGAGGGGGAGAGAGAGAGAGAGAGAGAGAGAGAGAGAGAGAGAGAGAGAGAGAGAGAGAGAGAACCTTTCTCAAGAACATCACTCCATCAGCGATCATTCACTCCGAGGCTGACTCACATCTGGAACTTGTTCCCTCAACACGGGAGATCAGGTCAACTGATCACATGAAGGCTCTGGCACACAGTTGGCTACAGACTCATTATGTTCTTTATATGATTGTTACCTAATGTTGTTAATGAATAAAGGCTATTCCTACTGATGCATATAACAAGCTCTGGAAAAAATGGTCTTCTAGGAGTAGGTATGAACTTAGCTGAGGCAGGATAACAGCTCTTGCTTGCAGTTTCACCAGGTTCCTTATATGATAGTTCCCTATGCGATAGGTTCAAAGTATATTCTCATGAAATAAATGAGTTTGTAAGACCGGGTTTCATGAGCTGAGATGGGATAACAACTCCAAGGGAACAT